>NC_134354.1:98299167-98556667 GCF_048569485.1 Anomaloglossus baeobatrachus | reverse complement strand
GCATACATAGTATCCACACAAGACAGTGAAAAAGTTAAAAACATTTAAAATGTGAACAATCAACGAACACCCCAATACATAGTTCCATGTCAGAAACCTGACACCAAATTCCCGAATAGGACTATACTAGGTGTACCATTCAATAATAAGTCCAGGTTAAGATGCAGGACATATGTTTAATCTGTCACTGCAAACCATATACCATATTGTACTCAAAAGTATAGTACTCTGACACCACCATTGATAAATACAATATAGTAAATATAAACCACTAGCAGGACAAATGATGAAAAAACCTTATATGAAAGAAATCAATGTACCACAGTCAATGATTAAACAAAGTAAACCACTGACTGTCCAGAAACGTCCAAGATGTTATATTACCGCCCGCTAGAGGTCCAATTTTAAGGCGGTGCAAAGTTATTTATTTTCTGGCCCTTGAGGAAGCCACATTTCTTGTGGCGATACATGTGGGGCAACACCCCATACTTACACCGATCCTGGGACCTTGCACCGCCTTAAAATTGGACCTCTAGCGGGCGGTAATATAACATGGGTTCAAACTGCCCACCGTACGGACTAAAGACTGAAAGACTATCAGGAGGTGACCCCCAGACGTTCCAAGCCACGGGGACCCACCAACTAGAGAAAGGTGCAGGGGAAAGAAGCCACCAGGTTACCACATCGGCACTGGGACTAAGGGGACCAGTGGTGAGGCCCAGCCTTCCTCAGGTTACCAGCCATCACAACGCTGTGAGTAAAGAAACCAGTTACACTGCAATCCCTTGTGTGGCCTACCTTCATTCCGCACCTAACTCCATCACCTACCCCCTGGGGCCCCAGCCTTACTTGCAGAGGGCCCAACATCCATTAACATCAGCCCCAGCAGTGAGAGACTGTGCAGTGGTGGCTCCACCTACCTACCCACAAGTGGCGTCATGACAAAACCTTTATTGCTATTCCCCTGTATATAACCCCTTTCAAGCAACCCCCAGGGTCACGGAACTGGGCAACGGACACCCAGTCAACTGTCCCCGTAAATATACTGCCCAGAGCCCTGGGGCGAGTCATTTGCTCTGGAATACTGTTGTTAATGAACATTTATAGTCTAATCATTTTTTTTTTCAAGATGTTCTTAAAGGAATTTTCCAGGTTCCATGTTTTTATTTCAAAGGCTCTGCTGTGTGCAACCAGTGATGAGACCACTGAACCCAGTGATTGGCTGCAGTGGTCACATGATGCAGTTGTGATGTTATCACTGCAGACAATGTTAATTGCATGCTTAGTCATTAACAAACATTGACATGTTTTAGATACAAGTTATTTACATGTGGCTTATAACCTACTGTAATTAACCTGCTATAGCGGAGGATGGTAGTACAGATGGACTCTGACCGTGGAGCTCCTGGTAGGTACAGTACACACCTAAGATAATTAGATTATAAATATTCCTTTACTTCTGCCTACATGAATATCAGTGACTGGTTTATATCCACGTCCTCTGATAACTGGGTAATTTATTGTTCGTAAATTCCATTGTACTCTGTACTTTTATTAGGTCTTATTGACCTCACACTCTTGCTTGTTTTTAGTGTTCACGTCATCAAAGCTCCTCATACAGTATATATATGAATTCTGTATATTAGAATTAGGACGGAGTGATTGCCTAAAGCGCGCAGACATCTTGCTCAAAAGGAATCTTGTGAGCTTTGGAAAAGCTTTTCATGATGTATATGTTGAATGGCTGCCTATGGAGGCCACGGTTAAAGCCCATACACATTAGACTAAAGATATCGGCAGGGCTATGCGACAATCTGTGTATGAGGCCTCCCGTTTCTAAACTGGATTCGAGAAGGAAGCGATACCTTGGATTTCCCATTGCCAATCTTTGTTCTCTAGGAGATAAGCCGCTGTTCAGCGCTTGGCTGAGGATGACTTCCTGCGTATGGTGTTGGTGGCTCAGTGCAATGCTAAATTGCACTAATCTGGTAAATGATGAGTTTCAAAGCAGAACTAACACTTATTATCTTGCTAATATAAAAAGAAAAAAGTCCAGCTCACCGTTGGTATCACCAGGAGGTAGTCTGGTGCACGGAGACGCTCCAGCTGGGACGTGTACAATAATACAATTCCAGCTTCACAAAACTTGCGCTCTCCTTTATTCATTAAAATTCTTCCAATAATAGCATTGCTCAAATTTCAGTAGTTACATAGTTATTTCACACCAAACTGCGTGGATAATTTAACTACAGAAATTTGGGCAATGCTATTATTGGAAGCATTGTAATGAATAAAGTAGAGCACACATTTGTGAGTTGTGTTGAATTACTGTACACCTTGCTAATATCCCTTTTAAGACTATGAAAATGTTTGACATATGGTAGCCAACACCTCTAGCTACATTTGTATTAAGTTCCAGGCAATCATTTCTTCATTCATTTTCAATTCTACAGATATGCCGTTTAGCGACTGATCCAAGTTTCAGAATTTTCTCTTGTGAATGTATCTCCCTGTAATATTGGCTGAATGTGAACTCTGTCTGTGTCCGGGGGGCTGAGATTTTCATTAGTTCGATTATCAGCACAGCTTTAATTATTCTGCACATATTGCTCTCCTTGTGCTTTCCTCATTTAGAGCCTGTTTTCTCTGCTCTCCTTGAGACTGTAGGTGCTTTCTCTATCTCTATACTGTGGAGATCTCTGTACAACCCATTTGTCGCGGGCGGGGAGGAGGGTGTCGGCACACTACGCTCACCCCTTCTGCTCGGGTCCGGCAGCTGCTCAGTGGTGGCTCGAGCTGTGGGCCGGATCCCGGGGTTCCTCGAGCGACACTCCTCGCCCGTGAGTGAAAGGGGTTTGTTGGGTGCGGGGATTGTTCTAGTTCGTGACGCCACCCACGGTTGTGGTGATTGCACCACCGCTGCTCTGGGTGGGAATCCCGGGGATGGTGATGGGGAGCAGCCAGGTGTTGTGTTGCCCCTCCGTGGGTAGGGGTTGGTGATCCCGGGGCCCGGTGATGGGTGGTGAGGTGCGGGGCCTGGTGGGCGCAGGGACGCGGGGGCAGCGCTGTGCCTTGCGGCACTGTGGTACTCACTCAGCCTGAGACATGGACACAGTTTGTACGGTAAACCAAACTGCTGGTAGGACGGTCCCACAGACGGCTGCACCTGCACTCCCGGTAGGTGACGGTGATGTCCCTCTTCCTTGCACCTATGTTTGACTGATGGTAGCGGTGGATTCCCTCCGGTTACCCGCTCCCCGACTACAATCTGGGCCGGAGGAGCTCTACACTTTGCCCGCAGGCGCTGGCCCTGAGAAACTGGTGCCTTGGCGGTGGCGGTGACTCTCTGCTTCAGGTTGGGCTGTTGCCGTCAATCGGGACTTGGTTGTTGGGGGATCTACGTCCCCTTCACTGACGGATTCGGCAAATTTGGCGACTCCTAGCCTTGCCGGGGTCCGAGAGGCCCCTGCCCTGGTGCTGACTGTCCTTCGGAACACTGCTCCAGACCACCGGGCACACAGCCAACGGGGTCCTTCCAGGAACTTCCAAACGGTCCCACTCCAGACAGTCACCGCCGTCGCTGACCTTGCTGTTCTGGCCCTACACAAAGCTGGACCCTTCAGGCTTTCCTTTCTTCTTGTCACCTCACTTGCTTTCCTCCTTTTCCACTTTCACTTAGTTGTTTACTCCTTTCTAGCCCTCAGCTAGACTTCACTCTTGCCCTGCCCGGGCTAATCTTGTTTACACAAGCTCGCCCTGAGCTCAACTCCTCACACAAGCCCTGCCTGGGCGACTCTGCCTGGTACTTCCTGCCTCCAGAGCTGTGATCTCCTTGGTGGGCGGAGCCAACCGCCTGGCCCACCCCCTGGTGTGAATCATCAGCCTCTGAAGGAAGGCAACAAGGATTTTTGGTTAGCTGTGATGTGCCTACCTGGAGTGTGGGGTGTGGTGGTGTTGTGACCTGTGACCCCTGGCTTGCCCAGGGCGACATATTCCCCCTTAGCAAAATGCAGACCGTCCGCGGGCTGCCGTCCTACACCGGTTTTATTTTTCTGAAAAAGTGGTAACAAGGTTAAGCAAACATGAATAACATTTTTAATAACTTCTTCCCAAGACGGGAGGCACATTTACTTTTAACGTTGCAACGGTTTATGGTTACGGTTTCCGCTCTCTCCCACCCAAGTAACCTGGCCCTGATGCTGCCCCTAAAACCCAGGCAGCACCCCTTGACCCACAGTCCAGCACACGGTACCCGAGCGGGATCTGTCCTGCCCTCCAGAGGGTAGCCACCGGTTCCTTTGGCGGCTGGGCCCTGGCCTGCTCTGCTCAGGGCCCTACCTCCAACCTGCCTCTCCAGAGGCGGCATTGCGGAAAACGGTAACGGTAACCAACATATTTACAAGCCACTAACGTTTGTGGTTGCCCTGCAAGTTCACGGGCTTGTCCATGGATAGTTCCCATGCATTTTTAAACGGTCCCCACGGGGACAACGGTGCCGGCTCCAGCCGGTTGCAAATCACAGCAGACAATCAGGTGAACTTCGGATCATTTTCATTTTCATCATTTTTCAAACTTTTCAAACAAACAGTGGTGGTCCCAACGGGGACGGTGCTACGGGCATCTGCTGCCCTACTCCGGACTTCCAGGCTCCAGTGCTCCTTCCAAGGGAGGGGGCGCGGCGCTTGCTAGGGCCTCTGGGCTGCCCTTCAATCTAGCGTCCAGCGCAAACCACCCTCGCTCCCCAAAGAACCGAGTGTACTGGACGATATCACCCGGCATCAGATTGCGGCCGGAATGCTCCTCGGGCAGGTGGGCATTCACATCCCGCCGGGCTACAAAAACTTCGGCCTCCAGGCCCGGTTCGTATATGAATCCGTAGCCCCGGCGGACATCAAACCGCCTCACCTGCCCCACGTACAACGGTCCTCGGGCACGGGAGGTTGCCTGCCGGAGGTGTTCCTTCTCCCGGATTGCTCTGGCCACCAGTTCGGCCTTCTTCCGCTCCCTCTCGGTGATCTCCAGGCCCAGCGGTACCGGCTCCCTATCCCAGTACGGCGCTGCTGCCAGCGCCGGCGCACGGGTCGGGCCCCGTGGGACATCCTTGACGTTACCCACTGTCAGGACTACGGGTGGCATGTCCCGCGGTGTCTTGGCCTTGGGCGCTGCCTTGCAGCAACAACCCGGCGCTACCTCAGCCGAGGTGTGGAGGATGGGCATAGGGGCTTTCCGCTGCCGGGCCTTCGGCTCGGAACGGGTCATCGGCTCCGGCTCGGGGAGTCTTTCAAGGGATGCCTCCGGTTCTACTTTCGGCGTCTTCCACGGTAACACCTCCGGTGTGCCGCGGGCTCCGGTTACAGGTCGGCCCGCTTGGGCGGGGACGCTGGGTACTGCTACCGGTTGCGGTGGTAGCAGGCCTAGTGGCGGGGTCACGGCCTCCGGGACGGGTGGCGAGGGAGGCAACGGGGGGAGAGGGCTTGGACCGGGCCCCACAGCCGCGATGACCGGCCCTTCAAGGGCATCGGGACGTGGGTCACTCACCCTCCCTTTCTCCGCCTCCTCCTCGCGTCTCCGCACGGTGGCTACAACGTCCGCCATGTCGGCCTCCCACTCCTCCATGAGGAGCTGCATCCTGACCTGCAGCCTTTGGTAGAGCTGCGCGGTTCGGATTTCCACCTACGCCGCGGTTCCAGGCGCGGGGGCTACGGTGTCGCGGGACGGCATCCACATGATGGCTTTCTCTCTTTCTTCCAGGAACGGGATGTTTGCAGGGTCCTGGCGTCCCTGCTTTTATAGCCGCGACTACATGCGGCCAGCCGCCATCGCGTCCCCCTTAGCTCTTTCCGGCCCCTCCTCTCTCGGGGCGGGGTTTTGGCCTTCGCGCCTCTACTCCTCGAGAAGACGCTCGAGCGGGAACTCTTCGCGCCAAAGATGGCGGCTTCTGAAATTTTTCTGCCGGATACCTCCGGCGGTAACAAGGCGCACCTCTACCAGACGGCAGAGCGGTAAGATCCTGTTCGTGACGCCAAGTTGTCGCGGGCGGGGAGGAGGGTGTCGGCACACTACGCTCACCCCTTCTGCTCGGGTCCGGCAGCTGCTCAGTGGTGGCTCGAGCTGTGGGCCGGATCCCGGGGTTCCTCGAGCGACACTCCTCGCCCGTGAGTGAAAGGGGTTTGTTGGGTGCGGGGATTGTTATAGTTCGTGACGCCACCCACGGTTGTGGTGATTGCACCACCGCTGCTCTGGGTGGGGATCCCGGGGATGGTGATGGGGAGCAGCCAGGTGTTGTGTTGCCCCTCCGTGGGTAGGGGTTGGTGATCCCGGGGCCCGGTGATGGGTGGTGAGGTGCGGGGCCTGGTGGGCGCAGGGACGCGGGGGCAGCGCTGTGCCTTGCGGCACTGTGGTACTCACTCAGCCTGAGACATGGACACAGTTTGTACGGTAAACCAAACGGCTGGTAGGACGGTCCCACAGACGGCTGCACCTGCACTCCCGGTAGGTGACGGTGATGTCCCTCTTCCTTGCACCTATGTTTGACTGATGGTAGCGGTGGATTCCCTCCGGTTACCCGCTCCCCGACTACAATCTGGGCCGGAGGAGCTCTACACTTTGCCCGCAGGCGCTGGCCCTGAGAAACTGGTGCCTTGGCGGTGGCGGTGTCTCTCTGCTTCAGGTTGGGCTGTTGCCGTCAATCGGGACTTGGTTGTTGGGGGATCTACGTCCCCTTCACTGACGGATTCGGCAAATTTGGCGACTCCTAGCCTTGCCGGGGTCCGAGAGGCCCCTGCCCTGGTGCTGACTGTCCTTCGGAACACTGCTCCAGACCACCGGGCACACAGCCAACGGGGTCCTTCCAGGAACTTCCAAACGGTCCCACTCCAGACAGTCACCGCCGTCGCTGACCTTGCTGTTCTGGCCCTACACAAAGCTGGACCCTTCAGGCTTTCTTTCCTTCTTGTCACCTCACTTGCTTTCCTCCTTTTCCACTTTCACTTAGTTGTTTACTCCTTTCTAGCCCTCAGCTAGACTTCACTCTTGCCCTGCCCGGGCTAATCTTGTTTACACAAGCTCGCCCTGAGCTCAACTCCTCACACAAGCCCTGCCTGGGCTACTCTGCCTGGTACTTCCTGCCTCCAGAGCTGTGATCTCCTTGGTGGGTGGAGCCAACCGCCTGGCCCACCCCCTGGTGTGAATCATCAGCCTCTGAAGGAAGGCAACAAGGATTTTTGGTTAGCTGTGATGTGCCTACCTGGAGTGTGGGGTGTGGTGGTGTTGTGACCTGTGACCCCTGGCTTGCCCAGGGCGACACACATTCATACAACCTGCCTCTATCTATAAGATCCCCTTCACACATCCGTGATAAAAACACACGTTTTTCACAGTGCGTGTGTGTGTGTGTGTGTTCAGCGTGTGCTATCTGTGCTAGTACACAAACAGCAGGAACTATACTCACCTGTCCCCAGCACTGCTGTCTGTTCTGGGTCCGCATTGCAGTGAATATTCATGAGCATAATGAGTGAGCTCGGAAGCAAGTAACAGCAGCGCTGAAGACAGCAGGGCTGGAGACAGGTGAGTATAGAAATTATTTTATTTCAAAGAAGCGTTTTCTCCGTTCTGTGACAAACCCATTGATTTTAATGGGTATGGGTATGTCTGTGTATCCAGTACATATGAAAACAGACATCATACGTACTGGAATCACAGACGTGTGAAGGCGGCCTAACAGTGAGAGAGGTAAGGGGAAGTGAGAGCCATCAGAACCAGGAGTAGAACAGAAAGGTTTGAATCAGTTTTGCAGATAAAGACTACATTTATCTACGCAGTATATATTTTTTTTTACCTTGGTTTCTAATGGTGGGCAGAGGCCTAGCTATTCATTCTGCCTGTGGTCACTGTGGTCACATGGATACCTCCTGAGCATAAATGTGACACCCTGGCAAAGCCAGGAAGTCACACATAGGCCCCCGCATAACACCATCCCTCACAGGGTTACATACAGCCGACCTGAAACTCTAGTCACCCGCCTCAGGGCAAGACAGGCACACCAGTAGGCGGGACCAGACGGTTAGGGAACGCCCACCTAGGGGTCTAGACAGCCAGGGGCGTGAAAACAAGCAGATTAAGTGTGGAGTTCAAGTTGAGAGGAGTAGAGGCTGGGGATAGGTGTAGCTCCAGTGGAGGAGAAGTTCAATTTGAGCGGTGCCAGGGTTGGAGCCCTGGTACCTTGGCTAGGTGGCAGACGGTGGTCTCCGTCGGCAGGTGACGTGAAGACGGCAGCCGGAGATCCGAGGTGGACTGGGACAGGGTTGGAGCCCGCTGGTACCGACACCAAAGACCCGACCTGGAAACCGTGCACAGAGGGGGTACTCAGACCCTGAAGCCAGGACCGGAACCAACGGCCTAGCTAATCAACCGATTGAGGGCAGGATTATAGGTCCTGTCCCAACCAAAGTCCAAAAAGCAGACAACCACCCACAGAGAGGGATAGGACAAACCGCCAGGGCCCATAGATCCCACGGGTCAGCATCAGCGGGCACGGCTCCTCAGGTACACAACAAGCCGGGAGCAGACTCCAGTGTTCCATACCGGGAAGTCCAACACAAGCGAATACAGTGCAGAGGGAAAAGACGGCGACCACCAGCCCGGGTGGGGGACCAGAGTACAACCGACCGCGGCGGCCGTCCACCAGCACCTTGGTTTACCAAAAGACTCGTGTGATTCATTTAATTGTGAGTAACCAAACATCCCCTGGTACATCCGGGCGTGCAAGCCACTGCCATCGCCATACCCTGCACAGAGACACTGGGTCCTGGGGCAACCATCCCTACCCACGGAGGGGTTAACATCTACGGTAACTGCTACTACATCTCCCCCGGGTGTCCCACAACAGCAGTGGTGGTGTCCCACTTCACCACACACCATGGGTGGCGTCACGAACTGAATACGGCCAAGGCCGTACAACTACGTCCCCCTTTTCATTCGGCGTCTCTGCGTGACCCCCGGGTCCGGAGGATCCCTCGAGCCACACAGTGGGTCCGGATCTGAGCAGCCCGGCTGCGACAGGCGTGGGGGCGGCACATAAACACTGGACAGTGGCCATAAATGCACTGTGTCCCTAGACTTACAAAATCCCTACAACAGCAAAATAGTAGTAATTTTTTTTTAATGAACAATATTTGCTTGCTTTTGCATTTAGAAAATAAATGAGCAATAAAAAAAATTGATATGTGAAGGTGTACATTGCCTTTAAGGAAAATAAGGCTAATGTGCCTTCATGGTGCAGCGCAAGTGTATAATCTATGCAGTTTAGCTTCACACATTGCTTGTTAAGCTGTAGATCCATTTGTTGTAATAGGAATGTTAGTTGCTTTTTTTTCCAGGAAAGGTATAAGGATTTACTAGAACAAATTTTGCAGGTCATGGATTCTGGGAACGTGTCTTACAATGGCACTAACAACAAACACTATTGTCTGTAGTTCAGCGCTGGCTCAGGATCAAACCAACAGGTTACATGTACATGACAATTAGTATATACAGGTGCGGTGAGGGCAAAACACTTGTCATTCTGTGACCGGCATCCAGTCCGGGGTTACCTAATTGCTCTGAATAAGTCTATAATGAGCACTCTTGATGCCAGAGGTGTAACATATACTCACTATTTCTTCCGGTGTGTGTGTATAACAGCCTGCTTGTAATGCTGCTTTTACTGTAATAAATTCTATTCTGGTATATACAGAAGAATGGGAGTGTAACAGAACGTATTTATATTTAGAAATGTATCATTAAAGTGCACCTCCCATTAAAGCAAAGAAAACATTACAAGAAGGTGGATTTTTAAATAGCTCCCAAAGAAGTTCAAAGTGCCTCTACTATACCTCCATATGCCTCCTTATGAACAATAACATATAAAAAACGGGGGCACTCCATCAGATGTTGTGAGTAAGGATATTACTTCCAGAGGAGAATATCTGTACATGGCTTGTATTATGAAGCTATACAATGCACTATGACAGGCTTAAAGGGCATTCTTAAGTTATTAAATTACTTTAATTAAAAACCATGAAAATAAGCAAGTTTTCAATTTACTTGCTTTTACGATCTGTTGTAATTCTCCTGCAATGCAAGATTTTATCTTTCATAGTGTACAGCTGGTTTCCATGGAGCTTACCCACTAGTGGTTGCCAAGACCCAGTTACATTCCAATAGAGGAGTTAACGCTTATTATACCAGTAAGGTCTCTGTAGCCCCTTTATTTCTATACTGCAGTTAGCTGCTCACCTCCCATCCAATCCTTCTCAGCTCCTGAAAAGCTCATGTTATAAATCTTCCAAAATCACCACCTACAAGTATTGGCTTTTCCCAAAGCAGTTCTCTTAATCATGGCTCTCACTGTCCAGAACCGTGTGCTTGTTCAAATGCAATGAAATCTCTATGCGCAAATATGAAGCAGGAGCTGAGGAACAGGGTCTTAACTGGTAACAACCTAGATATTATGAAGGGTGCTTGCTTACCTTGTAAAGTTGTGTACACACAAGACTGATCAGGTTTAATAATGATGGCTGCTGTAGAGCACATGGACCATAAAACCAAACTGAGACTTGCTTGAGATGAAAACGTGGTTTTTATGCACTGAAGTAAACTCCCAAAAAAAGTCCAGGATATATGATGTGGATGAGATGTGGTTTTAATCAATGTGTTTCACAGATGAGGTTACAAATGTTGGGGTTACTTTTAAGGATACCCCTTCAATTGCTGCAACTCTGGACAATGAAGCCATCATTAAGGGAAGCTAAGGCGCTTTCCTTACATTTAATTCACTAGGGGTTGCTTGGGTGTCTGATAACGATGACCTATGCTTATGTAGAATGGTGGGGGTCTGTCATCCAGCACCGCCACTGATCAGCTGACCTGGGCAGTTCTCCACTGTACATTGACCAGAGCCACATTGTTCACCTTCATTCAATATTCCAATCCGGAGCTAATAACGAATTGTAGGGGATAAGTCATCAATAGTAGATACTTGGACAACCTGTGTATGGCATAATGCACATTTCTTATGATACATTCTCGATTTAAGGATCAGAAATCCCATAACATTTGCCATTTCCATTGCCAACGTAGAATATTCTCCATCCTAATCTAATGAAAGACTTCTGTAGATCCTCGCATTCGGGCATCAAGTAAGTATGAAGCACGTGCCTGCGCAGGATTCTCGTCTGCTCGTTTCTTGGCAGATATTGGTGATTTCTATGGTCGGCTTAGTTGCTGCCAAAGGTCACAATATATACATTGTGTGCACAGAACTGACTAAAACGCTAAACTATAATACAATCTTCTATAGAAGTAGAAAAAAAACCCCCATAATAACGATGCTCCTCTTATAATCTTAGTATATGCTAGGCAGGCTCAGTTTGTGTTGGGAACTATTCTGGTATTTGTGTTTCTTATCTCCTTTACGTTGCAATATAATTATGTAGTCTAACCAGTTTAAAAGAAGCCAATTAGTTACAAAAAATGCAGCTTTTTCCATCCGGCCTTTAAACAAGGTTTTGGAGCAGACGGAGCAGATAAGGCTGATATTCTGTCAGTTCCTTGTACAGGACTCACATGTCAGTGACCAGTTACTGGTTTATTACTATGGCATTCAGATAAAGACACAGAGGAAAACCTATTCTACTTGTCATTAGAAAGTCGCACACCCTGGAGATACCATAAACACGACTATTGTAGGCAGCTCTAGGGTGAGGATAGATTTAACAGGAGAAATGATTATCCACATTACGTGTAGCTTGTTATGGCGGCGTTATTCTCCCCTTACTCCACAATTGGATTGGCTGAGAATGCATGTGTAGTGTGTGTGTGTGTGTGTGTGTTTGTGTGTAAATGTACAGTACAGACCAAAAGTGTGGACACACCTTCTCATCTCTAGAACAACTGTTAAGAGGAGACTTTGTGCAGCAGGCCTTCATGGTAAAATAGCTGCTAGGGAACCACTGCTAAGAACAGGCAATAAGCAGAAGAGACTTGTTTGGGCTAAAGAACACAAGGAATGGACATTAGACCAGTGGAAATCTATGCTTTGGTCTGATGAGTCCAAATTTGAGATCTTTGGATCCAACCACCGTGTATTTGTGCGACGCAGAAAAGGATGGACTCTACATGCCTTGTTCTCACTGTGAAGCATGGAGGAGGAGGTGTGATGGTGTCGGGGTGCTTTGCTGGTGACACTGTTGGGGATTTATTATAGTTGAAGGCATACTGAACCAGCATGGCTACCACAGCATCTTGCAGTGGCATGCTATTCCATCCGGTTTGCGTTTAGTTGGACCATCATTTATTTTTCAACAGGACAATGACCCCAAACACACCTCCAGGCTGTGTAAGGGCTATTTGACTAAGAAGGAGAGTGATGGGATGGTACGCCAGATGACCTGGCCTCCACAGTCACCAGACCTGAACCCAATCGAGATGGTTTGGGGGTGAGCTGGACCGCAGAGTGAAGGCAAAAGGGCCAAAAAGTGCTAAGCATTTCAGAGAACTCCTTCAAGACTGGTGGAAGACCATTTCCCGTGACTACTTCTTGAAACTCATCAAGAAAAGGCCAAGAGTGGGCAAAGCAGTAATCAAAGCAAAAGGCGGCTACTTTGAAGAACCTACAATATAAGACATATTTTCAGTTGTTTCACACTTTTTTAAGTATTTCATTCCACATGTTTCCATTCATAGTTTTGATGTCTTCAATGTGAATCTACAATTTTTAGAGTCAAGACAATAAAGAAAACTGGTCAGTACTGTGTGTGTGTGTGTGTGTGTGTGATTATTTTTTATATATATATATATATATATATATATATATATATATATATATATATATATATATATATATATATATATATATATATACACAGTTAGGTCCAGAAATATTTGGACAGTGACACAATTTTCGCGAGTTGGGCTCTGCATGCCACCACATTGGATTTGAAATGAAACCTCTACAACAGAATTCAAGTGCAGATTGTAACGTTTAATTTGAAGGTTTGAACAAAAATATCTGATAGAAATTGTAGGAATTGTACACATTTCTTTACAAACACTCCACATTTTAGGAGGTCAAAAGTAATTGGACAAATAAACCAAACCCAAACAAAATATTTTTATTTTCAATATTTTGTTGCGAATCCTCTGGAGGCAATCACTGCCTTAAGTCTGGAACCCATGGACATCACCAAACGCTGGGTTTCCTCCTTCTTAATGCTTTGCCAGGCCTTTACAGCCGCAGCCTTCAGGTCTTGCTTGTTTGTGGGTCTTTCCGTCTTAAGTCTGGATTTGAGCAAGTGAAATGCATGCTCAATTGGGTTAAGATCTGGTGATTGACTTGGCCATTGCAGAATGTTCCACTTTTTTGCACTCATGAACTCCTGGGTAGCTTTGGCTGTATGCTTGGGGTCATTGTCCATCTGTACTATGAAGCGCCGTCCGATCAACTTTGCGGCATTTGGCTGAATCTGGGCTGAAAGTATATCCCGGTACACTTCAGAATTCATCCGGCTACTCTTGTCTGCTGTTATGTCATCAATAAACACAAGTGACCCAGTGCCATTGAAAGCCATGCATGCCCATGCCATCACGTTGCCTCCACCATGTTTTACAGAGGATGTGGTGTGCCTTGGATCATGTGCCGTTCCCTTTCTTCTCCAAACTTTTTTCTTCCCATCATTCTGGTACAGGTTGATCTTTGTCTCATCTGTCCATAGAATACTTTTCCAGAACTGAGCTGGCTTCATGAGGTGTTTTTCAGCAAATTTAACTCTGGCCTGTCTATTTTTGGAATTGATGAATGGTTTGCATCTAGATGTGAACCCTTTGTATTTACTTTCATGGAGTCTTCTCTTTACTGTTGACTTAGAGACAGATACACCTACTTCACTGAGTGTGTTCTGGACTTCAGTTGATGTTGTGAACGGGTTCTTCTTCACCAAAGAAAGTATGCGGCGATCATCCACCACTGTTGTCATCCGTGGACGCCCAGGCCTTTTTGAGTTCCCAAGCTCACCAGTCAATTCCTTTTTTCTCAGAATGTACCCGACTGTTGATTTTACTACTCCAAGCATGTCTGCTATCTCTCTGATGGATTTTTTTCTTTTTTTTCAGCCTCAGGATGTTCTGCTTCACCTCAATTGAGAGTTCCTTAGACCGCATGTTGTCTGGTCACAGCAACAGCTTCCAAATGCAAAACCACACACCTGTAATCAACCCCAGACCTTTTAACTACTTCAATTACGGGTTAACGAGGGAGACGCCTTCAGAGTTAATTGCAGCCGTTAGAGTCCCTTGTCCAATCACTTTTGGTCCCTTGAAAAAGAGGAGGCTATGCATTACAGAGCTATGATTCCTAAACCCTTTCTCCGATTTGGATGTGAAAACTCTCATATTGCAGCTGGGAGTGTGCACTTTCAGCCCATATTATATATATATAATTGTATTTCTGAACATGTTTTTGTAAACCGCTAAAATAAAACTTGTGTCACTGTCCAAATATTTCTGGCCCTGACGGTGTACAAATTATATATATATATATATATATATATATATATATATATATATATATATATATATAATATATTATTATAAATACTCTATGAACCCAAGATATGGCCTTTTCTCTCCTGTATATCAATCCACTCTTTATAGCGTGGTCCTCAACTCCCATATGGGCGTTTTCTTGATGATCACTCCCTTTCGTATAGTATGTATTCTTTTAAGTCAAAAAGAAATGTAGATGTGAACAGAGCACACAATGGGGTGATACCCTATGGAGGGAGCGTGGATAAGTGCTTAGTTGATACCCAACTCCTTTTGTAGGCCTGAAGACAAACAGCTGCTACTCCGTGGCTGGTCGATAGGTCCTCCAGGACATATTGGATCCAGTTGGATAAATACACGTTAGGTGGGCTGGGTAAATTGATTCTTCAAAAATGATGGGAATACATTTTTTCTTTTTCTTTTTATTCTTCTGTGAATAAAAAATAATTACCATCATTGTTGAAGAATCTACTTACTCCAGCAGCGCAGCCTACCTAACATGTTTTCATCTAACTGGATCCAATACTTCAGGTCATAGTTGGTTCAGTGTCTTAATTGTATATATATCACAGGATCAGTATAAGGCGGGGGTCACACTGTCGTATTGAATCAAACTGGATATGCTAATGACACACGGCTTGAACTATGCAGCGAGCGTGACTCGCTGTGCTCCGATTCTCACATACGAGAATTGTATCACAGGTGAGGAGAAGATGGAGAACATAATCTCTCCTTCTCTATTACCTGTCTGTGTTTGAGTGCAGTCTGATGTTTCACACGCACCTATATATTTGAATGGGTGCGCACTGTGCAAGATTCGCAGCATACTGGATCGGCATGAGAAGAAAAATCGCCTCATTGAATAACATTGGTCAGAGTGCAGTGTGATGTTTTCACGCATTGCACTCCTCTGTATTGTACACCAGTATGAACGAGCCATTACTGCGATTTTATCCACATTCGTCTAAAATAGAATTAATAATTTCTTCTCAAAAAGCCCTTGAGCAAGAATAGATGCTTATGTGGGAAGTGGAAGATGTTACACGACATCCCTACCCTGTGGCTGAACATGTACCGTACTTAGCCTATGTGATGTGTGAATGATGGGAGGTCCCTGTCTGGGGATTGGACATCGGTGTCTTCATTTCTCTGAAGATTCACACTTCTATATAAGTCAATGAAATAATCTACCAAAGGATAACATGTCATGGCCTGACTAAAGCAATCATCAATCTCACACATTAACATATGCTTTTTTTATGTCCTTGCAAATATTGGAAGTTATAACGTGCGTTCTATATTTCCATTTGTCCATAAAAAAATATCAATGCTGAAAACTGGCTCTAGGCTATTGAGATCAACTTAAAGTGTAACTAATTTTTATTTTTTTTTTATTTTTAATAAGAATTTTATCGAGCATGGAAAATTATCAAATTTTGCAAATGTAATAATAATTAATAATTTTATTCATTTATATAGCGCTGTTAATTCCACAGCGCTTTACATACATTGGCAATACTGTCCCCATTGGGGCTCACAATCTAAAGTCCCTATCAGTATGTCTTTGGAGTGTGGGAGGAAACCGGAGAACCTGGAGGAAACCCACGCAAACACGGGGAGAACATACAAACTCCTTGCAGATGTTGTCCTTGGTGGGACTAGAACCCAGGACCCCAGCGCTGCAAGGCTGCAGTGCTAACCACTGAGCCACCGTGCCACCCATCACTTGCAAATCACTTTAATTAGGGAATTTGTCTTCATTCCTGTGAAAAAAATGACATGTAAGAGGGTTCCAAATCTCTGCTTTTCCTCAGTCTACGTGCCTTCTTTCTGCTGAATTGAAATCAGAATGTACTAATTTGGAGGACAGATGATGGCAGTGAAAGGTTCGGCTCAGTACCTGCGTCTCACTAACTCTGGGAATGAGCTGCTGCAGGAGATTGCTCTGATAAGCACAACACTCGGAGGAGGACACGGGCTGACCAATCACTGCCATCTACTGTGCTCCAAATGAGGAAAAGAACATTTTGAAGGGAAACCTTCAGCTGTTACTCATATTTATTCATAGTCTGCTTAAATACCATTCTTTATAAGGTAGGTAACCTTCATCAGTATGTGAGGTTTTGTGTTAGTGTACAGACATGGGTTTATTTTTCAAATTGCTTATATAGCACTACCTACAATGCCAATAAAGCTATTAACAACATATTATTTTTTTATTCTGGTAATAGTTCTAATTTGTGAGTATTCTCCAGTGTATATGTCTAATGAAAGGCTGAAACATGGTCAAGTGCATATATATAGCACCATTCATTTCCACAGCGCTTTACAGACGTGATCATCACTGTCCCCATTGGGGCTCACAATCTAAGTTCCTATCTGTATGTCTTTGGAGTGTGGGAGGAAATTGGAGAATCCGGAGGAAACCCACGCAAACACAGGGAGAACATACAAACTCCTTGCAGATGTTGTCCTTGGTGGTATTTGACCTATAGAGCTTATCACTGAGCCACAATACTGCCTATCCATAGATTTAATATATTCTGCAGCATAGGAAAACAAAATAATTTATTCTAGGCTATATAGTAAAAATAAAAGTATACAAACACATTCCATTCCTATAAAACATTTGGTGTATGTACAAAGAGCTTACTGAGAACATACAACTGGTGAAATAAGTATTGAAGTCTCACATTTTCTAAGTAAATGTATTTCTAAAGGTGCTATCAACATGAATTTCTCACCAGATGTCGGTACCAACCCAACCAATCCACACAAGGAAATCAAACCATGTCTCTAAAATTAGTGATGTGTAATAATTAGGGATGAGCAGACCCGTGAAAGTTTGGATCTGCCGGGTTCAGACAGACTTTAGTTAAGGGGTTTGGGTCCCAAACCAAACTTATAAGTCAATGGAGACCATATCTTTGATGCTGTAAATTAGTTGTAGGGGCTAGGGGGCTGCAAAAGGAAGCAAAATGGGGGTAACAGAAAGACAATTGCCTTGCAAACAAATGTGAATAGGAAGTAAATAAATAAAAAATGACGTAGGGTTCCCATATTTTTGATAAACAGCGCAGGTTAAACAGACAGCTATGGGCTGCTGCCCTCAGCTGTTTGCTTTACCTTGTCTGGTTATCAATAATAAAAGGGATCCACTCCATTGTAGCTATTTTAAATTTTTAAAAATAATGTGGGGTCCCCTCCTTTTTTTTTTTTTTTTTATAACAAGCCAAAGTACAGCAGACAACTGGGGACTGGTATTATCAGACTGGGAAGGTCCATGGTTATTTGTCCTTTTTCAACCTAAAAATAACAGCCCGCAGCTGCCCCAGAAATTGTGCACCATTAGATCCGCCAATTCTGGATCTTTTCTCTTCTCTTCCCAATTGCCTTGGTTTGGTGGCAATCTGGTCAATACGTTTTGAGGTTGATGTCAGCTATGAATTGACAGCTGGCATCAAGCCCATTGGAGAGGCAGCGATCAAACACCGCCATTACTAACCTGGCTAATATATAGTTAAAAATCACAAAGACAGAAAAAAAAATATTTATTTGAATAAAGACTCCCTCGTTCACCAATTTATTAATTAAAAAGAAATCCTCAAGTTCTGACATAATGTCCCACAATGCCCATCAATTCCTATGGAGCCTCATTCTGAGAACATTGTCAGAACGAGGTTCCATAGGTCACTCCTGGCCAGCAGCAGACCTTGAATGTTCCACGCTCAATAAGCAGCTCCGTTACTGAGTATTTACGGTTGCCGCTGCCGGCACCAAAGACAACTGAGGGATGGGGGTGCAGGATTTCGGACCCTGGCCAATCAGACATTGGGTACCTATCCTTAGGATAAGCCATCAATGTAAAGCAGTGACTAACCTCTTTAACATCTGTAAGATTAGTCTTTGGTAATTTCCGGTTACTTTTTTTCCTACCTAAAGTTAACTCATAATAGTTGCTGGATGGCAACGGGCTTTGATTGGGTCATTATCTTGACCTTTGCCAATGCCGTTGATGGGGGTGAACTAACTTTCTGCCCAGGAATAACTCTTCAAAAAGCAGTAAGACCTCAGATGACCTTTGGAAAACCTGCGGAGAAGGCGGCTATGAGTTTAGCTTCAAGAAAGCCCTGCTTTTGGTGTACTACTTTCCAATAGTCTTTGTTTTATGTTGTCACTGCCTCCTTATTGGGATGCAGGGGAGAGTCGCTCTTTGTGAGTGAGTGGAAAGATACTGATTTAGTAATGTTCAGGTGTCAACTTATGGTTGGGCCAATTTTCTTATGGTATTAAAGGTTTAATAACAAATTTGTTATGGTTTGTATATTTCCATTAGATTTTGTCTAATCCCTCCACCTAATCGCGTGTATGGGTTTCTTTCTTAACGAATAACCTAGATATTTTGCTTAGATTGCTAAATTTTAGTTAACAGAGTGTTTGCTTTATAACCCCATGTTCATGAATTATTGTCCCGGTCTACCATCCAAAAACATTTGGCGGAAAATTGGAATTCCTGATAATTTTACACACATGGAAAAAAAAATTACAGTGGAACCTCGCTTAACGAGTAACCCACTTAACGAGAATTTCGCTTAACAAGCAAAGCTTTCTGTAAATTTGTAACTCTGTTTACGAGAAAGCTTTGCTGGACGAGCAAAATTCTCACCGCACACACTTCCGGTTCCGTACATTCACCGCGCTCTGGCCCGCTCTTGCAGTCCGCACAAACGCGCACAAAACACACACAAACAAACACGCATGCACACACATACAGTATTATGCTCACCTTACCTTCCGTTCCATCGCCGGCCTCATGGTTCTTGTAGTCCGCCGGTACATCGCGACGAGGGAGGAATCCTCGCGGTGAACTAAAAGACCCAGGAGGCCGGCGATGGAATGAGAGGTAAGGTAAGCATAATATGTGTACCTTCCGTTCCATCGCCGGCCTCCTGGGTCCTGTAGTTCGCCGCCCCAGGATGTGTATCGGCAACCATAGCGACGAGGTAGGAACTTCGGCTGTCAGCCGCTACTCAAAGGCAGCGCGCTGGCCAATCCGAGGCAAGCAATTCCTGCCTTTGACATCAGCGCTCTGGGTGCGGAAGTTCCTCCCTCGTCGCGATGGTTACCAGATACACAGTCAGTACTAGCGAACGGTAAGTCCCAGGAGACCGGCGATGGAACAGAAGGTAAGGTGAGCATAATGTGTGCGTGCTTGTGTTTTGTGTGTGTGTGTGTGTGTGTGTGTGTGTGTGTGTAATGGCACAATAGGGGACCAGGATGGGACATTTAACAAGTTGTGGAACAAATTGTCTGCATTGCAATGATTTCCAATGGGAAATCTTGCTTTGCTGAACGAGTAACTTGGTTAACAAGCACACTCCCAGAACGGATTGTTCTCGTTAACCAAGGTTCCACTGTATATAGCAATAATTTTTAATTTATATTGTTTTATAACTTTGAGTCACAAGTCAGTCCGCAATGTAATATATTACTGTATAAAATGAAAACCCAATTAGCATCTATTATTAATGGCTAGGAATTAGCACAATATCCTCCTACTCCTTCATATTCAGTTCTGCAGCACAATGCGTGCTCATCTGTGATAAGACTGCGGAGGGCAGAGCTATAGTTCATTCCAGGCCTGGCAAAATAACTGACGGCATCACTGCTGTTATGGCGGGTTACAAGGGTCCGCACTGCAGCAGTGCTCCATATTTATAGTATGATATAAAAAAATACGGGACAATAAAAATTCCTCAGTGGGTTATAAACATACCACAGATAGTGATTCATACCTAGGAATGTGCAGACTTCATAACATGCGAATCCAATATCCATGCCAAGGAGTTTTATTTTTTAATTTGCCTTCATAATAATCAGATTAATCAGAACATTAACAAAGCATATAAACTTTAGACCTGGTCCATATTTTGCTTTAGGATTCACCTTTACTAAATAAGTCCTCTATGTGCACATAACGTTTTGCTAAATATTTACCCCTGAATATTAAATACACCATGTAAAATATGTTCTGAAATAAAGTGAAAGTTTGGATAGATATAGACTACTTTGTTACATGAAAAAAATTACAAAAAAAGACTGTTTGTACTCTGAAATGCTAAAGCATGAAAACCATGAATGTAAGAATATAGATATGCATTACTTCTAAAGGAAATCTAACAAAAATTAGATATTTAGGATACAAAAACGGCTATTTTTATATCTGCCCAGTCGCCACGTCAAGGCATATCTCGTAACTGGGTATCTACTCTATATTGAAGAATATATAGAGCATAGGATAAAATCACCTGTGGCTAGTGGGGGAGGTGTGCACGGTCAGAAGATATGACGCCTATTAATCTAGACAAAAAGACTGACGGCACTCACCAAACTGCAGTGTGAACAGGTGCATAACTTAAGATGACATATTACAAAAAAAGAGGAAGTTTGCCCTCTGAAATGCTAAAGTATTTTTGTCTTGATTAATGGGGGTCATACCTTCTGACTGTGCACCCCTCCCCCACTAACCACAGGCGTTTTTATCCTATATAGCAGGTTCCTACTCGCCCATACACAGGAGGTTTTCAACCCAGCGAGAGGCTTCAATATAGAGTAGGTACCCATTTACGAGATATGCTGTGATGTGGTGACTGGGCAGATATAAAAATGACCGTTTTTGTATGCTAAATATCTAATTTTTCTTAATTTCCCTCAGCAGTAATGCATTGTCTATATTTATACATTCATGATTTTCATGCTTTAGCATTTCAGAGTGCAAACTGTCTCTCTTCTTTTTTTTGTAATTTTGTCATGTTCCGTTATGTACCTGTTCACATTGCAGTTTGGTGAGTGCCATCAGTCTTTTTGTCTAATTTTGTTCTTTGTTTAATAGAAAAAAGCATAAGCGACAAACCAAAAACTCCCAGGTTAGAGATGAAATCGGACGATTTAGTTAGACGTTATATTCACATGTCCACACAATCTGAGTCTTCATGACTTTAATTAGCCTATGAATGGTGGCTTTGATGCTTGAAAAAGCCAGTTTTATTCCCTGCTTTGTTCACAAGCGCAAAGCTATCGTGGTGTTCAGTTCCACACTCGCGGGGTGCCGTTACTGTGTCGGACTCTGTTCACATCATAGAGTCTGACAGGCAACCTGAGGTCTCCTAATTGCTGAGCCTGAGACGGGCATCGGCTGATTTATTTCCCCTTCTCCCCAGCCCCGCATTAGTTATTTGTGTGCGGCTCCTAGGAGCAGGTTGATAATTAACACACACATCTGTCTCTTTCCTATTTAAGGTATGGTTTCTGTGCCCATAATAGCGTCAGCATAACTCCAGTGATTCTGGTCTTTGTGGTGCTCCAGTTTTTGGTGATCTGTAGTTATATTTTGAGTGGTATGGAAGTTTCCCTGACGTGTGTTTACTTCCTTCCTCTTTCTTTATTCCCCTGTACTGTCGGCAGCTAAATAGGAAAGGGTTCTTTACAGTTAGAGCAGTCAGACTGTAGACTGCCCTACCAGAAGAGGTAGTAATGGCAGATACTATAACAGCTTTTAAAAAAGGGCTGGATGATTTCCTCAGTACACACAACATTGTCGGTTATAAGTGACTTAGGGACAAAATTGGTGGAGGAAGGTTGAACTAGGTGGACCTAGGTCTTTTTTCAACCTACGTAACTATGTATAGTCTCTCCTTTGTAATTGAGTGCAGTGTGTACGAGTTTTTGTTCCCCCATTTCTGTGGGGTATTGTTACTGTATTTCCGACCTGCCCCAAGGGTGGGGCAGAGGGGAGTAAGGTCAGGGCTCGGACAGGAGTCAGGGTCACACTGGGGGCTCAGACTCGGCTACCATCAAGCCTACCTCTGAGATAAGAGACAGTGCAGGGTCTACAATCTGTGGGTCAGCCTAGGAGCCCCTGTCCTGACATTTTATACTCTGTGACAAAAGACAACAGCTGTGTGAGAAGACCAACAAATTTTCTCCACAAGTAGTCTAATGACTCTAAGTCTATCTCCAAAGACACTAGTGTCCAAACTCCGCTGAGCTGGAGTCTGCATGTACCAAACTCCACACGCTTTCTTTATTGAAAGGATGGCATGTTTAGTGACAGGTCAAATTTTTGTTGACTATATTTGTATATGCTATTAAAATATGCTAAAGATAGTATGTACAGACTCACTTGTTTTTGAAGATATGGACGTGACCAGCATAAATGAGTACACCCCAACAGATTTGTCAGATACCTTTTTAGCTTTCTTTGGGAATCACAATTTCTATGGGATATCATACTACAAAATATTCCCACAAATGAAGGTCATTGATTGCAAGAAGGTAATTTTTCTAACAAATTTATTCAAGACCATGATGCAAAAATGAGTACACCCTAGGAGAATCTTTAAAGCAAGGCTAAAGTTTTAGACTACAAAATTCTAATTAACAAGAATTCAACCATAGTAAAGTCTAATTACTGATTTTAGCAGAAAGTTAACCATAAAAGGCGTGTTACTTGACAAAGTAGACCCCTTCCCATTTCACGCTGTCAGCTATGGCACCACATGGGAAAAAAATGTCACAAGACCTGAGAGAAAATTATTTATTTACACAAGAAAGTGTTAAGAATATCAGCAAAACTTTACTTATCAGTCACAAAACTGACAAAACAAAGATAGAACTGCAACCATCTCAGAGATGTTCATACCTTATACTGGCAGTGATGCAGAAATCTATTTTGGCCACTATATTGATTGGTTTCTGTGTTGTGTTCAATGGGTACAAATAAGTCAAGGTTTCCAGACAAAAAAAGTATCAAATTCCACTAATACTATGAACTCTATGACTGTATGATTTAAAGGAGTTATATTTTATTTATTCATTTTTTTTTTTTAAAGTTTTGAGAACTGGTAGCTGATCATTATTATAGGACATCATTATTGGATCAGCGAGGGTCTGACTCTCTTAAGGGTGCTTTACACGCTGCGACATCGCTAGCCGATGCTAGCGATGCCGAGCGCGATAGCACCCGCCCCCATCGTACGGCCGATATGTGGTGATCGCTGCCGTATCGAACATTATCGCTACGTCAGCGTCACACGCACATACCTGCTCTGCGACGTCGCTGTGACTGGCGATCCGCCTCCTTTCTAAGGGGGCGGTTCGTTCAGCGTCACAGCAGCGTCACTGAACCTCCGCCCAAAAGAAAAGGAGGGGAAGAGATGAGTGGCCGGAACATGCCGCCCACCTCCTTCCTTCCTCCTTTTCCGGTGGATGGAAGTAAGGAGATGTTTGTCGTTCCAGTGGCGTCACACATAGCAATGTGTGCTGCCGCAGGAACGACAAACATCGTACCTGTCGCTGCAGCGATATTAAGGGCGCTTTACATGCTGCGACATCGCTAGCGATCACACCTGCCCCGTCGTTTGTACGTCACGGGCAAATCGCTGCCCGTGGTGGACAAAATCGGTAATGCGCGTCACACGTACATGCCTGCCTAACGACATCGCTGTGGCCGGCGAACAACCTCTTTTCTAAGGGGACGGTTCGTGCAGTGTCAGTGACGTCACACAGCAGGCAACCAATAGAAGCGGAGAGCAGCCGCATGAAGGTCACTCCCACCTCGTTGCCGGAGGACGCAGATACGCTGCTGTTCGTCGTTCCCGGGGTGTCACACGTAGTGGTGTGTGCTGCCTCAGGAACGACTAACAACCTGCGTCCGAGAAGATCAACAACATTTTGAAAATGAACGACGTGTCAACAATCAACGATGTGGTTAGTATTTTGGATCGTTAGCAGTTGCTTGTACGTGTCACACGCAACGACATCGCTAACGAGGCCGGATGTGCGTCACGAATTCCGTGACCCCAGCGACATCTTGTTAGCGATTGTCGTTGCGTTCAAAGCGCCCTTTATTACCACTGGTGATCAGTTTTTTCAAAGGGGAATCAAATGAATGAAACAAGGCTGTGTGAGTGAAATACATTCCTTTACCTCTGGAACTAAATTAATAAGATTTGTTTTACAAGCGCTTGGGAAATCAATACAGCACACACGCTTTGAGGTGTACTGAACGTTTCTGCTTTATTAGTACATGTGACCAGCTTATATAACATCATAGACAAAGGAAAAAATTGGCTCCAACTTATGAGTCAATAGGAACAAAATGGGCGAGAACAGAAATGTGAAACTTTCCTGCCCATCAGTGCTGAGCCCTCTGACATCATTCACTATAGGACAAGATGGAAACTATAAGAACAAGATGGAATCGATTCTCTCACAGCTGTAACACCAGGCACAGATACTATAAAAGCTACAGTGTTGTGCAGTACAGGACAATATAAATGAAGCAGAAGTCGCAGCAACCACCTAAGCACTACAACGTCCCCAAATAGCTCGTCTGCCATGCTGAGAGTCAGATGAGCACTTCTAATATTGATTACTTATCTTAAAAACAGCTACAAAGAGAGAACCTGTCGGTTATCACATGCGGCCCTTTCTAAATGGGCATTTACACTACTGGAGGGTCCCTTTGCAATTGTCGACCAATGACATCCTAGGTGTGCTCGAAGGCAGACAAGTCCCATCTGAGTGAGCTATTGTTCTATGTACAGGCTATGGACTAAAGTAGTGTTTGTCGGAAAGCAGCCATGGTTTCCCATTTTAGACAACTGCTCTAATGACCTTGATAATCAGAGGGCTTATTTGGGGTTTTTGTTCTTTACAAACATTTTAGATTCAGATCTATTCAGCCAGGATTGTGACAATTTGATCTAATGCAATTATTTACTAAGCTTTCGATAGACATTGGAATTAATAGGTTTCCTCATAAATAGAATTAAAAGAAACACAAAAATCAATCCAAATGCTCACGGTGGGATCTGTAGTAAAGCCAAGTACGTTATTTATGGTTACATTCATTCCTTTAATTGTCCCAGAGGATGATTTGGTTGAAATTCAGGAAGGTGGAAAAAATTAAAAGCTCATTGTGGACTGTCGTAGAGAGGTCCGAGTGCAGGTCACACAACACACAATCAGCTTTTCCTATATTTTTTTCTCTGCCTGGAAACTATGATCTGTTGTTCCATGGAGAGATTTCTTATTATATTTTTCTGAAACTTCTGCGCTTGATAAAAAGGATGGAATTCCACAGCAGTCTACTGTAGTGATAAAGCGTGGAAGCTTCCTCTCTAAAGGTAGATTAGGGCTGGCCATATTGGCTCATAGCTTCTGAAGTCTCACAGGACTCAACAAATCACTCTATTGGGTGTGTGTCACAATGACTTTGTGATAGCGGGGAACCATCATAACTAAACTGTCCCTCAAGCTAGGGGACCCTATGCTATCCCCATTCTCAGGGATACTCTATTGGTGGAGAGACCAGAGTCTCCTTCCTGGCACTGCAACTGACCAGTCCTGATCTGTTTTCTCCTCCCCTACCCCCAGGGAACGACAAGATTGGAGTGTGTAGAATCCCACAGATAAAGACAGACAAGGGAAAACAAAACTCTGTCACAAAGGATGCATACACAAATCTAAAGACAATAAGAGATTCAGGAGGAAAAACAGCAGGAAGCAAGTACAAAATAGGGGTACACTCAAAAACCGCTCCAAGCAATAAGAACAAAGGCACAACTTTCACCAGAGAGTCTGGGACACCACAAATCACAGACCAACATAGAATAAACTACAGCTGGCTTGGATCGAAGGATTCCACCAGCATAAATAGGAGGGGAGCAGATGTGATAGGTCTCCCCAAAACATGTGATTTAAAGAAACAAGTAGACTAGCAGAGATTAACTCATTGGCCTGTCTATGAATCCGATACAGCAGACTGATGCCCGAGTTTGCCTGTGTTGATCCCAGACACCAGATAAACCATTGGGCTGAGTGTCAGAATCTGCAATCTGAACAGAGTCCAATGGCAGTCTGCGAAGTTTGTGCCAAACTCCATGTGACAATGTGGTGCCAATATGCTTGATAGCCTGGGCATTCTGAGTTTTCAACTTATGGAAACATAGCCAACTTGTTGATTGGGCGGTGTTACATAGGCAATATGGTGCCATATGGACACTTTATGGCAATGTTACTTTTACACTATTTAATTATATTAGTTAGGCTCTTTATGGTTTACCATAAAACCTCCGTATAATTAGAATATTTGGGCTCTTTATTTTCAATTAGAAGGGGAGGAGACAATGGAAAGTATTGCAGAGTGCATTAAACAACCTAAGGCCAAGAATATGAGATGATGTAGAAATATTAAATACTGTTCTGTACATTAGGTATTTGCTGTAGATTTTACTCATGTAAAATCTACAGTATATTATAGCACCTGCAAAGATGGATGAGTTTTAACTTAATTTTGTACATATCCTGCATTTTTTTTTTTTCTTCAAAATCCATGCTGAAATTATTTTTGTATGCATTTTTGGAAATTGCAACATGTTGTAGAAACTCACTTTTTTTGTAGGTTTTTTTTGTTGCTTCATTTATATTGTTTTGCTGTTCTTCCTTCTGCACTGTACACAAATACACATAATTAATGAATAATTATATATGCATGAATTAATAGAACTTTCTTAAGAGGGCTGTCCTGGACTTAGCCCTGAGAAAAACTATGCACATCGTATATGAACTTTACATAAAAACTCATAAGGTCCTTTACAAGATAAATACAACTTCTAATGAACAAGCACACGACAAATTTATTTACTGAAAAATGATGATGCAGTGTTTGAAAAATGAAGTACATATTTACAATTTCCATAGCAGCTAGGCCCTGTTAATTAATTAATTGTTCAACAGCAAATGTGACCATCTCTATAAAAGCAGAAGTTTTTACAGTTTGCTGGTTTGGAGCATATGAGTGTTACCACAATGGCAAGGATAAAATGATTTTAGAGAAGCAATCGTTGCTGCCCATAAACTGGATTAGAATTAGGGTGGCTTTGCACGTTGCGACATCGCACGTGCGATGTCGGTGGGGTCAAATCGAAATTGACGCACATCCGGCGTCACTTTCGACATCGTAGTGTGTAAATGCTAGATGATACGATGAACGAGCGCAAAAGCGTCGTTATCGTATCATCGGTGCATTCACCGACATTTCCATAATGCCGGTACCGCGACAGGTACGATGCAGTTCCTCGTTCCTGCGGCAGCACACATCGCTGTGTATGAAGCCGCAGGAGCGAGGAACATCACCTTACCTGCCGCCGGTGGCTATACGGAAGGAAGGAGGTGGGCGGGATGTTTATATCCTGCTCATCTCCGCCGCTATTGGCCGCCTGCCATGTGACGTCCCTTAGGAAAGAGGCGGGTCGCCGGCCAGAGTGACGGTCGCAGGGCAGGTGAGTGCATATGAAGCTGGCGTAGCGATAATTTTCGCTACGCCAGCTATCACAAGATATTGTACTTGCGACGGGGCGGGGACTATCGCGTGCGACATCGCAGCATTGGCTTGCGATGTCGCAACGTGCAAAGCCAAACAATGTGAATAATTTTGGACTGTTGCATGATTTGGACGGTATATATATACATTTATTTGGCATAATGGTATTAGTTTATCTTAATCAGTGAGCAAGTCATTAAAAAAAAATATTGGTTAGCCTTTTTTTATTTTTTTTTTAGATTCTACCTTATCAAAAATTTAATTGCACCTCAAAATGGTTCCAATAAAAAGTACAGCATATTAGACAAAAAAACAAGCCCTTATACAACTATGTACAGAATGATGACTCCAATAGCTTTTCTGCTAAAACAAAAGTGTATGTAATTGATAATCTTATACTACATAATAGAAATAAAGTGTAAATTATATGGAATATATGGTAATCAATAAGTTGTGTATATGTAGCGCCCCACGGGGCAGGTGTTTTAACCTACTTGTTGCCGGGCCAGGAGTGCAGATCCTCTGCGTTGTCACAGGGTGGCTGGCCCTGTTCCGTTACCCCGAGGTGTACAGGAAGGAGGATTGGAGAGTGGCAGGGAGGATGGAGGTAGTAGTCGGAGGTTAGGAAAATCTATTAGGACCGTAATGTCACCTATGGTATGCGGCCAGGGATGGGGCCGCCACTGCAGGGTCTCACCAGGGCAGATGTTGGGTGCAGCCGGGATGGTGTCGCTCCCCACAGGTGGAGCAGGATTACCCCAGGGAGGATGGCTGGGGGGGTGGTATTCCCCGTTGGCGCCGCAGTGCTGGGCGACGGCGCCGGTAAAGGAGAGGCAGAGGCAGGGGCTGCGGTTCCAGGTGTTTTACTCACAAGTCTTTCAGATGCTGCCGGAGGTACCGTTCTCTGCCACGATGGGCTCCAGCTGATCCCGGTTCCGTGAAAGGTCAAGTCCGGTGTGTGTGTCAGCCTGTGAGCCCTTTCCTTATTTGATGTGCTAAGTATAGGACACCTGTGGCGTGAAGCACCTGAGGGTCCCGATGTCAATAAAGTGTCCCGTTCTGTATGCTGATAGCGCGGTACTGTTATAGGGCCGGTCCTCAACCCCCGATCCTATGTGCTATTTGCTGCAGACTCGTGGGACGGGTCCGGCGACTGTTCTCAGCCATTCCCCGTGACCCTTGAAGAGTTGGTAGACAACATGAAGTATGCCTGCCCTAGGATTCTGTATCCCGACAGCGCCAGTCCTGTGGAAGCAGCTGCCCTGCTTCTCTCCAGTGCCTGTGTTGAACGCCTTGGCCCACAGAGCCGCTCGGGGCACGTCCGCTTTGTTCTGTGTCTGAAGCTGAACTCTCTGTTGTAGTTGTGTTGTGTGTCCTGAGCAGTTGCCACCAGCCACTGCCACCGGCTGGTTCACTACTCTCACTAGGTCAACCTGCTCTTCCCACTGTGCTCCTAACTCCCCCTGTTGGGTGCTTCTCCCTGACCCTGAGTCCCCTGGTGTGGTGGTGTCCTGTAAACCCACAGCTGTAGTGACCCCCTACTGTGATCCGACCCTGGCCCGGTCCCCATTGGAGAGGGCAACCCTGTGACTGTATCTTTGTGTTTGTGTAAACCGGCCTCAACATTCCTTGGACCCAGGATGAGTACTACACCCTAATAGGGGTGCAGTACCCTGTGGCGCCCGAAGTCGCAGGGGCAGCACATATATACCCTAAAATTGTACCCCAAAAAATGTGTCCCGCACGTCTAAGAATATACTAACCAAAAAGTTGTATTTTTTTTTTTTCTTTAAAAGTGTTTGTGTGTAAAAGAAATACAACATTGATATAGTTTTTTTTTGTTTGCTTTATCATTGGAATTGTATTATCCCACAGACTAGAGATTAAATGGCAATTCTCCAGAATGATTAACGATGTTTGGAAAAAAAAGTGTACATAGTCCAGAATATACAGTATATTTAGAATTTTAATTTTTTTTTCCATTCCACCTCCTGAAAAATGTAGTAAAGGATTATTAAAAATTTGTACACTCAATGGTACCAATAAAATCATTTTGCCATGCATGGAAGCAAAATAAGCCATGTTGATTGAAAAAGGTTATACTTGTGGCTATCAGAATATAGCAACATACATTTTTTTTTCTAAGCAGTATTATTAAATATACAAAAGTAATAAAATATAAACAAAGCAATATACATTTGGTGTTACCATTATTTTACTGACCCACAGGAAGAATATAACACCATTTGTGCAGAAAGATGAGTGGTGTAAACTGTAAAAAAAAATGGCAGACTTAAAGGTTGCCACTACTTTTCTTTATTGATGGTGTATTCTTAAGATATTTGATCGGTGGAGGTGTGACACCAATCAACTGTTAACAACATCTGCCAGAAGATCTCAGATATTGCCAGAACACGCCAGCTCCATCAAAACTATAGCGGCTGAGTACTACAGTATTTGTAGAGGGGGTGTATCTGCAGTACCCGTTCGCGGCCACTATAGGTGTGACGGAGCAACTGTCACACTTTTAATGTTTTTTCTATTCCTTCCCATAAAGAATTAATAAAAGTTATATTGATCCTGAAATCATACCACTAACCACTTGTACTGCAAAAAATGCGAGCCCTCATATCATTGTCAAAGGAAAAATAACAATTGTATGGCTCTTTGGATGAACAATGACCTGTGCATAATAACAGCGACATGTTTTGGGTTTTTTTTCCCTTTTTTCTCATGTTTTCAAAAGACCTGTAACAAAATGAATGCAAACTAAAGCAGAAGCTTAGCATTGACTTTATAAAGGTTTGTTAGGCTTCCATCTTGTCAATTTTTTTTCAAAAGAACAAAGTTTTGTATACTGCATCTTCTGTTTGGCTGAAACCAGATTATAGTCAATGGGACCCTTAAGCCATTTTCCACATTATTCCATTTCTCTGTTGCTGAAAGCAGGTGTGAACGGAGCCTGATTTATCAACAAGTCCTTACTGATAAAAGACCCAATTTTAAGGTAAGAAAAAAGGAAAAACAGCCAGCACCAACATTTTCAACAATAAAAAACATTTCTTTATTTCTTAATTTTTTTAAAAAAAAGTGTGCAAAAGGGTAATAAAAAACATAGTGTACCCATAGATGTGTCAGACCTCACAGGGTCCTTAGTCAAAGGAGGTCTGAAACATGTAAAGGGTGCTTTACACGCTGCGATATCGCTACCGATATATCGTCGGGGTCACGTCGTTAGTGACGCACATCCGGCACCGTTAGCGACATCGCAGCGTGTGACACCAAGGAGCGACAATCAACGAGCACAAAAAACGTGAAAAGTCGTTGCTCGTTGACACGTTGCTCATTTCCTTAATATCGCTGCTGCCACAGGTACGATATTGTTTGTCGTTCCTGTGGCAGCACACATCGCTATGTGTGACACCGCGGGAGCGACAAACATCTCCTTACCTGCGCCCACCGGCAATGCGGAAGGAAGGAGGTGGGCGGGATATTACGTCCCGCTCATCTCTGCCCCTCCGCTTCTATTGGCCGGCCGCTCAGTGACGCCGCAGTGACGTCGCTATGACGCCGAAACACACCTCCTCCTTGAAGGAGGGTTTATTCGGCAGTCACAGCGATGTCGCTGACAAGGTATGTGCGTGTGACACTGCCGTAGCGATAATGTTCGCTACGGCAGCGATCACCACATATCGTGCCACCGACGAGGCCGGGAGCTATCGGTCGCGACATCGCTAGCAATAGCTAGCCATGTCGCAACGTGTAAAGCACCCTTAAGGGTACGCTATGTTTTTTTGGGGGTTTTTTGCACACTTTATTCATTTAATAAAAAAAAGAAAAGAAAAAAGTTTTTTTTTTTATTCTTGAGAATTTTGGTGCTGGCTGTATTTACTTTTTTCTTGCCATTGTCCGGATGTGATCTCAGTTTTCAGGCCGTGCATCAGTGGAGCTGTGGACAAACTAAAGGTACCGTCACACTTAGCGACGCTCCAGCGATCCCACCAGCGATCTGACCTGGCAGGGATCGCTGGAGCGTCGCCACATGGTCGCTGGTGAGCTGTCAATCAGGCAGATCTCACCAGCGATCAGAGATCAGCCACCAGCGACCCGTGTAATGACGCTGTGCTTAGTAACCATAGTACACATCGGGTTACTAAGCAAAGCGCTTTGCTTATAGTTACCCGATACGTGGTCAAGGAGCCGGCTTCTAGAAGCTGCGGACGCTGGTAACCAAGGTAAATATCGGGTAACCAAGCAAAGTGGTTACCAGCATCCGCAGAAGCCGGCTCCCTGCACTTTCAGATTGTTGCTCTCTCACTGTCAAACACAGCGATGTGTGCTTCACAGCGGGAGAGCAACAACCAAAAAATGGTCCAGGGCATTCAGCAATGACCGGCGACCTCACAGCAGGGGCCAGGTCGTTGCTGGATGTCACACACAGCGACATCTGTAGCAAGATCTCTTTTGCGTCACAAAAACCGTGACTCAGCAGCGATGTCGCTATTAATGTCGCTTAGTGAGACGTGGCCTTTAGGGGTAGGCTGAATTCAATTTTTTTCTTTTCACCAATTTTGAAGTGGTGTGATTGCATATGTCGGATTTGAAATGTTTGACTTATGTTTATAAACCCTCTTTGATAATATTTTAACACGTGTAAAATTTTGACAAAATATTATTTTTTAAATTTAACTCAATTTGTTTTTTAAAGGAAGTCAGACATTAGGAACATTGCATATGATGGAAAGAACTTGGTATGTGACTGTTCTATTAGTTAATGACTCCCAGTCTGGAATGTCTGTGACTGTTCAGTGATGCGAGATGGCAGTATACACTGTATAGCTTTATATAGCTATGTAGGATTGCTGGGTACAATTTAAAACGTCAAGTTAATAAATCAGTAAAAATTGGAGTTATTTGTAGAGAAATTTGTGGTTGAAGATGGGAATAAGACCCTAAACCAAAGATGGTGCTGCAGAAAGTGCAAGGAGACTGGATGGGGTGGGGTTCACAGAAGAGGTAAAGGTGAGGCAGTGAAAAGTCATAGTCAAGTCTTAACTACAAGATTCAGGAGCAGCCCCCTAAGACTTATATACTATGTATATATAAACACATGTTAACACTATACGCAGATTTTGTCTTTTTATTTTAGTTAAAACATTACTCCAGGGTTTTTGGTTGTGTTTTTTTTTTTTTCCCATTGCTGGATTAGCGCTTTAAGTTTAAGCCCCTTGTCTTATACCCACCCTCCAGCAACTTCATCTTTTTTTGGAATCGCTCCAGTACCTTGGCACGATCTTGTCAAAAGGGCTCAGTACAAGTCTATAGGAGCCTGAACGAGGCTCTCATAGACTTGTATTGAGTTGTGACCTCCGGTGCACACCAGGAAACACTGGAGCTGCCGGCAGGTCACAAATCACCAGAGAACTACCAGAGTAATTGTGATTAGTGAAGCCACCGGAGAATGAGTATGAGACAAGAGTCAGGGGACACTACAGCAGTAAAATCAATATAAATGCTGGAGGAGTTGTGCTATAAACTGTTATTCCAGGAGGTGTGTGGAGACACGGGGCTCAGTGGGTGCTCTCGTCCACTAAAACCCGCCGCATTTAGAAAGACAGCGTGGCTCAGGCCTCATCCCAACTGAACGCCGGCCTCCTTAACCGTGGGCATAACACTACTCAGACAACACAGGGTGAGGGAACCACAATAATTAGACTTTATTGGATCCCCAAACAATTAACGGCACATAACACATAACCAGCAAAACACACAAATGTAACAGGCAACAGAGTCTCACCCTTCCGCTGGCTCACCAGGGATTTAGAATGTCCATGCCTCAGAGGTTCCAGGGCCGCTTACTCCAGTCCAGCAGCACCCCGCTTTTGGCGGGCACCCACCGAGAAAGGAATAACGCCAGATTTAGCAAGCTGTGTGAGGTCTGCAAAGTCTGTAACAGGTGACTGAACTGTCCCAACCTGAGTGTCCTCCTTAGGTAGTCCTGGTATGTTGTTACAATCCTGGCAGCCGGAGTCGAAATCCCTAGGCTGTGGATATGGTCTCCAACCGGATCCGGAGTCCCTAGATTGAAGCCATAAGATATCCTGATCCTCTAGTCAGCTCCAAAGAGCTTAGACTGGATCCATCAGCATCCATCAACCTTCAACAACCCTGGTGGCTTAAAGAAGTCCCTTTTATAGCCATAACCTTCCCTTAGGATACACTGCGTCCTCATCAATTGGTTGGACAAGATTGCTTCTCCCATTGGATGAATTTCAAGCTGCATGGATAATGTTCATTTAAATGATGTGCATAGAAAGACTCAGTATATCTACATGGAGTTGGCAAATCACCAACTAGACAATGGCTACTAAGGTAATCACATTAGCAATACACAACTACAATAGAATGGTTACTGGAAAAGTCTGGAGAACAATACGTCTGGCTTTCAGTGGCCAACACAATTACATTGAGTCAACAAGAGTCTTGTAAAAACAATAAGGGACTTCTCCCCCGTCTATAGACAATTTATCATGCTGTCTGGCTGAATTTTAAGAAACTTTAACCCATGAGAGTCCATGTCGTCACAAGGTGCACATACATTTCAGTTGTATACATTGTTTAATAGGAATCTGCAGGATTTCTCCTCCAAACTATAGCTATGTGCATGTGTAGCGCCCCTGCGGTTATGCTACTAAGATCTGAAACCTGGTTCCTGGAGTCCTAGCTCTGGCTAAACCCGCACACACCTAAAACACTCACGCAACCCTGAACCACAAGAGGGTTGGCCGTCCTATGGTGTAAAGCCTGTCCAGGAAGTGGAGGTTGCCTAGGAGGTGTAAATCCAACCCTCCTGTAGCTAGGTCCCTAGAGGGAAGGGGAGGGGTTTGTGAGTGAAGTGGAGGAGAAAATCAGAGAAGTCCAGACAGAGACAGAGAAAGGATAAGGAAGGAGGACGACGCCCGGCTGGGTGTCAGGTCTGGGTGCGAGGCCTGAGGATCATTGCACGATGCCCAGGGGAGAAGCTGGCTGCGGGGTCTGCAGGAGACTCTGACAGAGCTGTGCAAGAGAAGTGCACGGAGGGTGCCATAGCCAGGCTACACAGACAGAGCCGGGACAAAGGGAACCAGGAATCTGTCCCCAGCACCAGGGGAGTGTAACCTGTGAGTAAAAATCTTCAGTAAAGACTCCCTGTTTCACTCGGACTTTGCCTGTTTGGATTCCTTTCAGCCTACACCTGATTCAGCACCACGGTAACCAGCCTTGTGTGTCCCTGTTTCCTGCATTGTGTACCTCATCCAACACCAAAAGGTCTCATAGCCTGTTCCTGCACTATCCACCTCATCCAGCACCTAGGGTAACCCCAGAGTCTTCTATCTGCAGAGAAGGTTAACATCCATCAGCCCCAGTCCCTCATAAGCAGCAGCGGCGGCATCTATTCCCTTGCCGCACTACCGCAGGTGGTGTCACAAACATTAATTTCATTATACCTTGTAAATAGCCCCTGCCATTTCATTAAGCGTCCCCAGGACACGGGACTGGGCAACGGCCACCAGAGTGACATTCCCATTTGTTACTGCCCGGGACCGAGTACCCCCTTCCCTGGGCGACACACATATATATTTCTTACAAAGCCAAATCCAGAAATTACTTTCCTCCATTATCAAGAATCAGTATTTGAATTGATATGCAAACATGTTCAAATAGTTATGGCACATCTGAAGACTGTCACCATAGCTCTATTATTCCAGCGCAGCGCTGCCTCCTCCTTGAAGGACAGCTTCTATGTGACATGTAAAGGAGGAGTCTGTCAAGTAGGAGGTGTATAGAATAGAGCTGGAGTGACCGAGACTTCAGATCTACAAATAGCTCTTCAGACTCATTTTACATATCAATTAAAACGCTAATTTGTCAGTAATGGAGAAACGGACTGGTCACCGCGAGTGCAGGGCGAGAATCACAATAGCCAGCTACGGAGGAGAGAGGGAGATAAATGCCTCCCTCTCCTCCGCAGCACCGGACCGCCCCTCCTCCGAGCCAGCCCGCCCCTCTTCAGTGCCGCCCCGCCCTTCCTCAGTGTCGGCCCGCCCCCCGCAGCTGTGGTCTGATCACATGATCGGACCTCAGTTGCAGTGACACTCGCATGACACTCTGCTCCTGCTGTGCTGCTAGCGCGAGCTGAGTGTCATGCGAGGATTACATTAGACCCCATGTGGCCCAGGCCTAAACACCATTATTTGCAAAGAGCCTGGTTCAAAATTTCCAATATTAATTAATGAATCTGATAGCCTGTCTTTACCTCTAAGTGCCACCAATAGGAGCCAGAGAGGAATGGTCATTCAGGCACATTGATAATGCATGCCAATAATTCGCTCTCACAAGTTCGGGTTACTAATGCAGTTAAACTTCATAACGGAGGGAAAACGTAACAATGATGGATCAGCTGAACAGATGATAACGCGCCCCGACGTGCGTTTTGCAGTCGCTTCCTCCTGTTTAATTATGCACATATTAATAGTTTGGGGGGTGAAATCCTGCTGACAGATTCCCTTTCATGATGATCATTGTAAACTACAATTCAAAAAATCTGAACTTTAACATTTTAACTTCAATTTTTTAACTGGAATATTCAAAAGTAATATTGTAAAGTGTCAAACTGCAAATACTTTCTTTAAGATTAACAATGACAGAGGTGGAGCAGGAGACAGGAAACTGGATTAAACTATGCAAATTTATATCAGGCTGTGAAATTCTGTAGAGGCCTGAATGACAGACCCCATGGGTAATGTATTGGCTGCTATTAGATGCTGACACCCAGCATATGTTAACTGTTAAAAAAGGCCAACCCAGATATGTCTGAATAGAATATCAAAAGACATCACATAATATGGAGTTTATAAATAAGGAGTGTGCATGGCATCTATACCTGTGATCAGTGGTGAGCACTTTGACATAGGGGCTTTAAGGTCCTGGGTTCAAATCTGAAGAAAGCCAACATCTGCATGGAGTTTGTCTGTTCTCTCTGTGAAGATTTTATCCGCGTTCTCTAATATCCATCCACACTTCAAATATACTGGGAATCTTGGCCAAAGTGGTCATATCTTAGATCTGAGAATTAATTACAATTAATAATTATTATTTATTAATAAATTATGACAATATGCAGCATTAACCCCTTCACGACCGGCCGATTTTTTCGCTTTCTGTTTTTTTTTTTTCGCCATTCTTTTTCTGAGAGACGTAACTTTTTTATTTTTCAGTCAATATGGTCATGTGAGGGCTCATTTTTTGCGGAACGAGCTGTACTTTGAAATGAAACCATCAGTTTTACCATATAGTGTACTAGAAAATGGCAATAAAATTCCAAATGCTGAAAAATTGCAAAAAAAGTGCGATAGCACTATGGTTTTTGAGATATTTCACTGTGTTCACTATATGGTAAAACTGATGTGTGGGTGTGATGCCTCAGGTAAGTGCGAGTTCGTAGACACCAAACATGTATAGGTTTACTTTTATATAAGGGGTTAAAACAAAATCGGAAGTTTGTCCGAAAAAAGTGGCGCACGTTTTACGCCATAATCCGTGACCCGTAGCGTTCTCATTTTTCGGGATCTATTGCTCAATGACGGCTTATTTTTTGCGTCTCGAGCTGATGTTTTTAACGGTACAATTTTTGCGCAGATGCTACGTTTTGATCGCCTCTTATTGCATTTTGCGCAAAAGTTGTGGCGACAAAAAAACATCGTTTTGGCGTTTGGAATTTTTTTGCCGCTACGCCGTTTACTGATCAGATTCATTGATTTTATATTTTGATAGATCGGGCGTTTCTGAACGCGGCGATACCAACTGTGTGTATATTTTTTATTTTTTTTAACCCTTTAATTTTCAATGGGGCGAATGGGGGGTGATTTGAACTTTTAGGTTTTTTTGTTTTTGTTTTTTTTTAACTTTTTTTTTTTATTTTACTAGTCCCCCTAGGGGGCTATTGAGATCAGCATTCCGATCGCTCTGCACTATCTGCTGATCACAGCTACAAGGCTGTAAACAGCAGATACTCTGTCTTTCTCTTTTGCTGTGCCCCGGGCACAGCGAAAGTGAAACCAAGTCAGGTGTAGTACAGGAGTCATCACATGACCCTGTGCTACCATGACAACTATCGGGAGTCACGTGATCGCGTCACGTGACTTCCGGTATCGGGCGGTAAGGAAAACATTACCGCAATCGCGCTTATAATGGCGCTGTCAATACATGAGGGGTTAATCGGCACGAGCAGATAACGATTGTGCTCGTGCCTAGCAGGCACACATCTAAGCTGTGAAAATCAGCTGAGATGTGTGCCGATCGCGGCATGCTGCCGCCGGAGGACCGCGGGCAGTAACATTATGTCATTTAGGACGTAATTTTACTGCCCGCGGTCGTTAAGGGGTTAATTGATTAGTAATTTTAAGCAATGATAAATAATAAATTGTCTACTGTTTCTACAGATATAGAGGAATAAGAATATAAAAAATATATGGATATATATGTAGCGCCCCTGAGCCACTCAGGGCACTACTAGGAACTGCATCCTCACGGGGATGCAAGGCCTACCCCCAGGGACCTGGAACACCAGTGCCAGCAACACCTAGACACACCAAAATCCTAGTTACCACTCCACACCAGGGGTAATTGGTTAGTTGGACACAAGGGGATGGCCACCTACAGGGCGGAGCCAGACGAGGGGACTAGACAACCTGGTGGGAGAGAACAGCAGTCAGACAGTATTAGTGAGTGAAAGTGGAAAGACGTGCCTAGAGCTGCGTCGTGTAACGGTGACCCGGGGGCGCAGGAGAGTGGCGCCATGGCAGGTACACCCGAGTACCACTGGGACCAGAACACCAAAGGGGCACAGGACTCTAGGTCAGGCGACAGTTTCAGATGGCCTCCAAATACCTGCGCAGTTAGGGGACCTTCACGGACCTCACTGACAAACAGATCCGGGGGCACCAGTAGTAAAGCAAGGATCAGGGTTCGGGACACAGACCAGCCATACAGGGTCCACACTGCCCGCCGTACAGACAAGGAGACTGCCACAAAAAGGGACAGTCGGGTCCCAAACCGCTCCATGCTATGGGGACCCAACCACACTGAGGGTGGTGGGGACAGAGCAACCGAGTCATCAACTGGCACTGGAAATACAGGGACCTGAACCAGCCATCCAAGGGTCAAGAGTGAGTAGAGACTGTTAACTACAACCCACAGTGGGTCTGGAACTTGTAAATTGATTCTTCATTAATTCTAATGTATAGAGGCGTAAAGGGGATTTAGATTCTTTTTTTAAATGCTATAGAGCAGTTATAAAAAAAATAAAAATAAAAATAATTAAACGGGTTGCCCACTATTTTGACTAATTTTAAGAACAGAGCTATGGTAGTGTAAATTAAATTAACAAAAAAAAAAATCAGATACACACTGAGCTGGTACTGTTTCGCCGTTCTGCTGATGGTCTCCTTAATTTCTCATCCAGTGGGGGATGCTGGTGATGGCCATTTCGGCAAATCGGTGGCTGCAGTGGTTATATTCCATCTGAGCCAGAAGAAATAGTCTCTTATGACTTTCTTCCTGCCCAGATGAACCTGACCAATAGTCAATCAGTGGCCTCTTATTGGCTTATTGTAGGAAAAAAACCCTTTTGTCAGCAAGCAGTAGCAGCAGGGATCCAGAAGGTACTTTAGCTTTTTTTATGTTTTGAAACCCACCATAGACCTATTTTTAAACTAAATCAAAGAGGACCACCCTTTTGACCCTTGTTTTCACCGTTCTCACACACCTCTGTTGTAATGCTTACATGGTCCCTTCTACTTTGTACTTCATGGTCCCATCTCAAAACACCCGAAACTTCTGAAAATGCCTACACAGGCCATCACTGGCTCCATAAGTGATGTAGTGGAAAACATAAACACTAAAGAAACTATAAAAAAAACAAAACACCTCAATGTATGTAAAATTTCAACAATTTTCTGTAGCCTTCAAAGCAACATCAGGTCACATTTTCTGACCTACATAAAAAAAATCTCTTAAACCAGGTCAAGGAAAAAACATAATAACAGGCTGTAAAATATAATCCCTAGTAAACAAATACATTGCTAAGTCATTAAAGATGATTTTTGCGTTAATTTTTGGAATCTCTGGCCTTTACAATACCAGCCCTTGGCTCCAGTACCCTTCGACCCCTTTGCCAATTCTTATAAACAAAGTATATCACTACTAAAATTTAAAACTTGTGGTGACCTAAAATAAGAGATTTTAATGAAAAATCAAAACCTCTACGAGGTAATTCTTTTTTTGGCTTATTAGCCAGAATTTTAGCGTTCACCACGGAGTATATAATATTATTTCACGCACTGAGGTAGCGCTGTAAGTACATTTATACAGTCTCGGCTGAAACACAAATAGCGGCTATAATGGTTTCCATATATTTATATAAACCGGCTTCCTTTACTTGTCATTGACTTGTTTACTTTCCTAGGACTCACAAATCTTATTTATGAGCGTGATTCTCCTTTTGAATCATGTCAGAACCATAAATTAGCTGTAACTGAGGATTGCACATAATTAAACAATTATGATTACAGACATATTTCACATTGAACGTTCTGCAACACAAGGTTGTAAATTCAAGTCTCAAAAGTGATCGCTAAAGAGGAAAACAGGAACCGGCGTCTCTTACGTTATAAGTAGTTTATTCGGCTCTCCAGTGGCTTACACCAATGGAGACTCGATAATAGATTGTGATTGTCCGAAAGATCTCAGCTCAAGAGCCAATAGATCTCTATTTTAGGACACCGACTGTAAAAAAATCGGTGTAAAAAAAGCATTTCTTACCTTCCTGTTTTGTATGAAAATTAGGGCCTTGGCTAGTCGTAGGGGCATTAGTTCCCCAGACTAGGCGGCTCTCTTTCCATGTTGTTATGCCCCTGTGGGTGAGAGAGCATGATTTCTATGAGCCGGCATCACGCAGCTCCTGGAATCTCGCGCATGTACCCAGCTCATTTCAGCGGCGTTAGTGTGCCTCTCAAGCCAGATGTAGGTGTCGATCATGTGCAGAGTGCCTCCCCTGAAGCTGGATGCATACAACCAGCTTCAGGCACACTAAGGGTGGCTTTACACGCTGCGACATCGCTAGCTGATGCTAGCGATGGCGAGCGTGATAGCACCCGCCCCTATCGTAATGGCGATATGTGGCGATCGCTGCCGTAGCGAACATCATCGCTACGGCAGCGACACACACCTGCTCGGCGACGTCGCTGTGCCTCCTTTCTAAGGGGGCGGTTTGCTCGGCGTCACAGCGACGTCATGAAGCGGCCGCCCAATGAAAGCGGAGGGGCGGAGATGAGCGGGACAAACATCCCGCCCACCTCCTTCCTTCCTCATTGCTGGCGTGCGGCAGGTAAGGAGAGGTTCCTCGTTCCTGCGGCGTCACACGTAGCGATGTGTGCTGCCGCAGGGACGAAGAACAACTTCGCCCCAGCGACAGCAGCGATAATTGAGAGAGGACCCCCATGTCAACGAGGAGCGATTTTGGACGTTTTTGCAACGATCCAAAATCGCTCCTAGGAGTTACACACAACGAGATCGCTACAGCGGCCGGATGTGCGTCACAAAATCCGTGATCCCAACTAGATCGCTGTAGCGATCTCGTAGCGTGTAAAGCCCGCTTAAGGCTGGTAAAATTAACTATGTGCATGATTTCAAGGAGCTGGTGGTGACGCTGGCCTCCTAGAAATCATGTTCTCACACCCACAGAGGCGTGATAACATGGAAAGAGGGCTGACTAGTCTAGGGAAACAACGCCGCTTTGACTAGTCAAGACCTTAATTTGCATATGAAAAACGAAGGCAATAAATGCTTTTTATACACATTGATTTTAGAGAATGATGGTATACATGGCTGGTTAGGATGGGAATTTTGAAGTGCATATGTGAATGCGGCTGGATGGATGGCATAAGGGACATGGGTTTTCATTGGCTGTAAACCATAATCATCAACATTATCAGAAAAAAACACTGGAATTGGATCATTCTGTGTCCATCTGATACCATGCAACAAGTTTAGTAGAGTAGATCTTTTTTTTTTTTTTTTCTTTTAGGCCGTATTTGTAACTTAGAATTGCCACATGTTTGACTTGGAAAAGCTTTGTGACAAGTCAAGCATATTTGTAGCAAGTACATTTATATCAACTGAGTCACTATAAAAACAAAAAACATTAATTGGTTTCATACTAATTAATAAATTATGACCTCATTTTTGCTTGTAGAAGCAAGTGCTGATTACTTAGAGAAGAAAACTTCAGATTACTAAAAGGGATAAAGGGCTGTCCTGTAAGTGACATCTTTGTGTGTTTTGTGAAATTGATGTATGTGTGTGTATATGTGAGTGTATATGTGTGTGTATATATAATATATATATTATACAGTCAGTGGCGTAACTAGAGTTGGATGGGCCCCGGTGCAAAGTTTAGACCTGGGCCCCCCCTCCACATACACAGACACTTGGGGTAGGGGATAATGACACTGACACTCGGGGTACAGGATAATGACGCTGACACTTGGCTCTCACCCACAGCACCCTGAAATCCCTCTATCAGCACCCAGCTTTCCTATGTTCTGATATTTATCTTGTCCTCAGCACCCAGCTTTCCCATATCAGAGCATGAGAAAGCTGGGTGCTGAGAGATGTATATCAGAACATGGGAAAGCTGGGTGCTGAGAGATGTATAGCAGAGAATGGGAAAGTTGGCTGCTGAGGGAAAGAGCCTTTTTCCCTCAGCACAAAACATTTCCATCCCATACTTGTATCTTTGTCCCCCCTGTATAAAGTTCTCAAAATACTATAACAGCCCCCACATAGCCTTCCAAATAATTGTATAAAGGGTCCCACATAACCCTTCATATATTAGAATGCAGATACATAGCCCTCCATATATTATAATGCACCCCCATAATCCTCCATGTATAAAGTAGCCCTTCAATTATAATGCATTTCCCATAGTTCTCCATGTATTAAAATTCACCCCATAGTTCTCCATATATTATACTGCACCACAGTCCCCCATGCTTTATAATGCACCCCCACAGACCATGTGTAAGGTAGCCTCCATAGTCCTCCATATATTATAATGTAGCCCCCATAGTCCTATATGTATTATAACGCAACCCCATAAAACTTCAGATGGTATTATGCAGCCCCATACTCCTCCATGTATAATTCACCCCTATATTCCATGTATAAGGTGTCCCTTCATTTTGTATTATACAGCCCCCCCCGACCTCCATTTTAATGCAGCCCTATAGACCTCCAGTATAATGCAGCCTCATAGACCTCTATGTATATTACACCTCTATATTCAATATATAAGGTGTCCTTCATGTTTATTATGCAGCCTCACCAGGCCTCCATATATAATAATGCAGCCAACCTCTCCAGGCCTCCATGTATAATATAGCAGCCAGCCTCCCCAGGCCTCCATGTATAATATAGCAGCCAGCCTCCCAGGACTCCATGTATAATATAGCAGCCAGCCTCCCCAGACCTCCATGTATAATAATGCAGCCAGCCTCCCCAGGCCTCCATGTGTCGCGGGCGGGGAGGAGGGTGCCGGCCCCGCGCTCACCCCTCTGCTCGGGTCCGGCTGCTGCTGCTCAGTGGTGGCTCGAGCGGTGGGCCGGATCCCGGGGGTTCTCGAGCGGCACTCCTCGCCCGTGAGTGAAAAGGGGATTTTGTTGGGGAGATTGTTTATTGTCCGTGACGCCACCCACGGTTGTGGTGATTTGTAGCACCACCGCTGCTCAATATGGGGATCCCGGGAGTGGTGATGCGGAGCAGCCAGGTGTTGTGTTGCCCCTCCGTGGGTAGGGGTTGGTGATCCCGGGGCCCGGTGATGGGGTGGAAGGGTGCAGGGCCTGGTGGACGCAGGGACGCGGGGGCAGGGCTGTGCCTTGCGGCACTGTGGTACTCACTCAGCCTGAGACGTTGACACAGTTTTACGGTAAACCACACGGCTGGAAAGACGGTTCCCACGGACGGCTGCACTTGCTCTCCCAGCAGGTAACGGTGATGTCCCTCTGACCTGCACCTGATGTTTCTAAGTTGGTAGCGATGGGTTCCCACCGGTAACCCGCTCCCCGGCTTGGATATGGGCCGGAGGAGCCCTACTTTGCCCGCAGACGCTGGCCCCGAGGAACTGGTGCCCTGGCGGTGGCGGTGTTCCTCACTAATGGTTGGACGGTTGTCTTCAATCGGGACTTGGTTGTTGGGGGATCGACGTCCCCTTCACTGACGGATTCGGCAAATTATGGCGACTCCTAGCCTTGCCCTGGTGCTGACTGTCCTTTGTATACTGCTCCAGACCGCCGGGCCACTACTCGACCGCGGTCCTTCCAGCAACCTCCGAGCAGTCCCCCTCCAGACGATCACCGCTGTTGCTGACCTTGCTGACCTGTCCTGCACTTAGCTGGACTCACTTCAGGCCTTTCTACGCTCCCTTTTGTTCCTTTTCTTCCTTGCTCCACTACCACTTCACTTTCACTTAGCTCCTCTCACTTCCTCCTCCTTTCTCTATCTGCCTGGTTCTTCCCGCCTCCAGGGCTGTGTACTCCTCGGTGGGCGGAGCCAACCGCCTGGCCCACCCCCTGGTGTGAACATCAGCCCCTGGAGGAAGGCAACAAGGATTTGAGTAGCTTTGGTGTTCCTAACTGAGATGTAGGGTGTGGTGGTGTGATGACCTGTGACCCCTGGCTTGCCCAGGGCGTCACACATGTATAATAATGCAGCCAGCCTCCCCAGACCTCCATGTATAATAATGCAGCCAGCCTCCCCAGGCCTCCATGTATAATAATGCAGCCAGCCTCCCCAGGCCTCCATGTATAATAATGCAGCCAGCCTCCCCAGGCCTCCATTTATAATAATGCAGCCAGCCTCCCCAGGCCTCCATGTATAATAATGCAGCCAGCCTCCCCAGGCCTCCATGTATAATAATGCAGCCAGCCTCCCCAGGCCTCATGTATAATAATGCAGCCAGCCTCCCCAGGCCTCCATGTATAATAATGCAGCCAGCCTCCCCAGGCCTCCATGTATAATAATGCAGCCAGCCTCCCCAGGCCTCATGTATAATAATGCTGCCAGCCTCCCCAGGCCTCCATGTATAATAATGCAGCCAGCCTCCCCAGGCCTCATGTATAATAATGCAGCCAGCCTCCCCAGGCCTCATGTATAATAATGCAGCCAGCCTCCCCAGGCCTCCATGTATAATAATGCTGCCAGCGTCCCCAGGCCTCATGTATAATAATGCTGCCAGCCTCCCCAGGCCTCCATGTATAATAATGCAGCCAGCCTCCCCAGGCCTCATGTATAATAATGCAGCCAGCCTCCCCAGGCCTCCATGTATAATAATGCTGCCAGCCTCCCCAGGCCTCCATCTATAATAATGCTGCCAGCCTCCCCAGGCCTCCATGTACAGTATCATGCAGCCTCCCCACCCCAGGCCTCCACTGCTGCTCGTCCTCCCCTCTCCTCGTTCTCCCGGTGCTGCGGTCGGCGTCCTCCCTCCCTGCGCTCTGTGCACTCAGCACAGCAGTCGCACAGTAGTGACGTCACCGCGCAGGCACAGGGGGAGAATGATGATGCAGAGCGGCGCCGGCCGCTCTATGCTTCATTATTACTGTGCGCGGTGACGGGGGAGGGGGGCCCCGGTGCCGCCGCTGACATCGGGCAGGAGGGCCCGGTGTCGGGGGCGGCAGCGGGTCATATAGTGAGCGCGTGCACTGTGACAGATCAGCGCAGCTTCTCTCTCACTGAGAGGAGCTGGCTGCTGATCTGCCGGGTCCCCGCGGGCCCCAAACCGCCCGGGCCTGGTCGCGATGGCTACCGCTGCGACCGCGGTAGTTACGCCACTGTATATAGTGGAACCTTGGATTAAGAGTAACTTGATTTGAGAGCGTTTTGCAAGACAAGCAAAGCTTTTTACAAGTTTGTAACTTGGTTTAAGAGCAGTGATTTGCAAGAAGAGCAAATACTCACTGTGCACACTTCCAGTTCTGTCCCTTCACCATGTTCTGACTCGCTCTGGAGGTAACTTTCTGTCCATATGTACTGTATACTGTACACAGTACCCCATTGTACAGTACAGTATATACTATATAGCATGTCTATCAATTTGCATTTGTAGATATAGTATTAGTACTTTCTTTCTGCTAACCAGTACAGCACATTGCTTATACTGTACCTCTCGTACACCAACAATTTTATTGTAAGCTCAAGTCCAGTTTAATTTGCTTTATATGCTTTTACTGTACAGTATTTTGTATTTGTGTACGGTAATAATTTTATATGAATTCAGTGCATTATTTTGTATTACTGTAATAACTTTGTATCAATACAGTAAATATTTTTGGGTTGAGGAACGAATTGTCTGTGTTTCATCTATTTCCTATGGGAAAATTCGCTTTGATATAAGAGTAACTTGGTTTAAGAGCACACTCCCGGAACGAATTATGCTCCTAATCCAAGGTTCCACTGTTTATATAATCTATATATAATATATTATATACTGTGTGTGTGCGTGTGTATATGTACATATATGTGTGTGTGTGTGTGTGTGTGTATATGTGTGTGGGTATATATATATGTGTGTACATATACGTGTGTATGTATATATATATATATATATATATATATATATATATATATATATATATATATATATATATATATATATATATATTGTGAGACTGTGACCGGGGTTATCTATGACGGCCGGTATGTCTCGCCCCGGTTGTGCTCACTCCATGATAGAAAGTAAATCCACTCTAGGGTTAATGCTGTTTCCCTACAGGCTGAAGGAAGGGTTAAATGGAAACAGGAACAAGGGCAGGTGTGCCGGGTGTGAGGGAGTGAACACAACTCCCTGAGTTCTCTGCTGGAGAGGCACATGTATATAGGTGTGGACTTTTGTTTGGACATTAAACCGTGTGCTGTGAAACTTAATGCCTGGATCCCGTGTCTTCTGCTGCGCAGCCGACCGTGCTACCTCACATATGGTGGAGAATCGGTGGGCATGCCAGCCCGGTGAGGTGTAGCTTCCTTTTCTGGTGACCCGGTAGCACATGTCCTGGATTCGAGCGGCTATACTACGGCCCAAACCCAGCGACGCCATGGAGAACATACTAAAGCATTTGGCTCAGGCTAATGCACAGCTGCAACAGACCAATGCACACCTGCTCCAATCCTTGAAATCGCAGGACCAAAGACACCAAGAACAGTTGGTTCAGGCCAATGCACGTCAGCAGCAAGCCTTACAATTGCAGGAACAAAGACATCAAGAACAGATGGTTCTCCTGGCCAAGTCGATCCGTGCTGGACCGGCAGCAACAACCCCGGGACCGGGTGATGACGGCAGCGTCCGGAAAGCGGTGAGACAAGCGTTGCAAAAGATGACCCCGGGGGATGATGTGGAAGCGTTCCTGGCGGTGTTTGAGCGGGTGGCCGAGCGGGAAAAGCTGCCGACCCCCCCAGTGGGCTGAGGTATTGTCGCCCTATCTGATGGGGGAACCCCAAAAAGCGTACCTGGACCTCTGTACCGAGGACGCCATTGACTATGTGACCCTAAAATCCGAAATACTGGCACGGTTGGGGGTGAATACCTATGTACGGGCTCAGCGGGTAAATCAGTGGTTCTATGAGGAAGCCAAACCCGTACGCTCCCAGGCCTATGACTTGTTGCATCTTGTAAAAAAATGGTTGCAGCCTGACACTCTGAGCCCGGCGCAGATGGTGGAAAGGGTAGTAGTGGATCGTTTTGTGCGCACTTTACCCGTCACCGTTCAACGGTGGGTAGGACAGGGTGACCCGAGTACCCTGGACCAATTAGTGTCCCTGGTAGAGCGGCATGTGGCTACGCAGGACTTGATACGGGACACTGAGACTTTGCGTACCGCCCGTCGGTCCGACCCCTCCAAGCCTAGGGCCAAGGACCCACCGCCGACAACGGTGCAGGAGTCCCCTACCGTCCCGCCTGAGGCCGCGGCCGCCAATCCTGAGGTCCGGAAGGTTCTGTACCCTAAACAACAACCCGTCAAAGGGGGTTTCCGTCCCCATTAGATGTTGGCGGTGCCAGCGGGTGGGACATATGGAAGCTCAGTGTCCACTCACCACGGAGCCCATGGATTGTGGGGTTACCCGGCGGGGTTCAATGTATGCTCAGGTGGTGTGTACCGCTGACCTGGTCTCCCCAGAGACGGAGCCCCACTTGTGCCAAATACAGGTGAATGGATGTCCGGTTACAGGATTGTTGGATTCCGGAAGCTTAGTGACCCTTGTGCGATCCACCTTGAGGGCTAAAGTAAAGGCCACAGGACGTACCGTGGGGGTGGTTTGCATACATGGGGACCGCCGAGACTATCCCACGGGGATTGTCACCATCACAGCACCTTGCGGTCAGGTGCAACATGAGGTGGGACTTCTTAACACTCTTCCTTATGACGTGATCCTAGGAAGGGATCTGCCCTATTTTTGGACTTTATGGAAGGGACCCCCTAAGTCTCCTCAGATATTGGTCAGTCCGGGACCTGAGCCCTACAATCCTGAATCCGGGACACCTGCCGTAGGGGTCCCCATGATAGGGACAGAATGTGAACCCGATAGGTCGCCCCAAGAGGTATTGGCAGGAGAGGCTGAGACGGTCGAACCCATCCCGGAGTTGGAGGCGTCCCCGGATACGTTTGGGACTGCCCAACTCCAGGACCCTACATTAATACATGCCCGGAGTCGGGTGACAGTAATTGACGGGGTGGCACAGCTGCCCGGTGCCCAGGTAAGGTACCCCCATTTCGCTCTTAAGCAGGATTTACTCTACCGGGTAGATGAAATACGGGGCGTGGAGGTAGAGCAGTTGGTGGTGCCCCAGCCGCATCATCGGCGGGTCCTCGACTTGGCTCATAAACACCTGATGAGTGGCCACCTAGGGGTCAAGAAAACGCAGGAGCGAATATTGCAAAGGTTCTATTGGCCCGGAGTCTTTGGGGAGGTAAAACGGTTCTGCGAAACCTGCCCAGAGTGTCAGCTTACCGCACCCCTGACCCATTTTCGCAGTCCGTTGGTACCGTTACCCATTATAGAAGTCCCTTTTGAACGGATAGGGATGGATCTGGTGGGGCCCCTCGTAAAGTCCGCTCGAGGGCACCAACACATCCTAGTGATCGTTGACTATGCCACCCGGTATCCCGAGGCGATACCTCTCAGACATACTGCAGCAAAGCTTATAGCTCGGGAGTTGTTTGCTGTGTTCTGCCGGGTGGGGTTGCCCAAGGAGATCCTTACGGATCAGGGGACCCCATTCATGTCTAAAGTGACCAAAGAGCTATGCCGGCTACTCCAGATCAAGCAGTTGCGTACGTCTGTGTATCATCCTCAAACGGACGGTTTAGTCGAGCGTTTCAATAAAACCCTGAAAACCATGCTCAAAAGGGTAATTTCAAAAGACGGGAAAGACTGGGATATGATGCTTCCCTATTTGATGTTTGCCATCCGTGAGGTGCCACAGGCATCCACGGGGTTTTTGCCTTTTGAATTGTTATACGGGCGACATCCCCGGGGATTGTTGGACCTGGCAAAGGAAACATGGGAGCAAGAGCCCACCCCCCATAAAAGTGTGATTGAACACATATTGGGTATGCAGAACCGCATAAGCGCGGTCATGCCAATTGTGAAGGAGCATTTACAGGAGGCTCAGGCCGCGCAAAGCGGCCGCTACAATAGACAAGCCATCGTGCGGACCTTTAAACCCGGGGATCGGGTGTTGGTATTAATCCCCACGGCGGAGAGTAAATTCCTGGCTCAGTGGCAAGGCCCCTACGAGATAAAGGAAAGAGTCGGGGTGGTTAACTATAAAGTATTGCAGCCCGGTAGGCGGAAACCTGAACAAATATACCATGTCAACCTATTAAAACCTTGGCAGGAACGGGAAAGCCTGATGGCTGTTTTTTCCCCATCTCCCTCCTCTTCGGGTCGTTCACCTCCGGCTCCAGCGACCTCCGGAGAGGACGAACCGGAAGTAAGGATTGGAGAAGCCCTCACCAAGACTCAGAGGCGAGAGGCCAGACGGTTGGTTCAGCAGAACCCCGATGTCTTCTCCGAGCTGCCCGGTAGGACCAGTCTGATACGACATGATATTGTCACCGAGCCCCACCTGAAGGTACGCCTGAAGTCATACCGGGTACCGGAGGCTCGACGACAAGCCATATCGGAGGAAGTAAAGACAATGTTACGCCTGGGGGTCATCGAAAAATCCTGGAGTGAATGGGCTAGTCCGATTGTCCTAATACCAAAACCCGATGGCTCCTTAAGGTTCTGCAATGACTTTAGGAGATTGAACGAAATATCCAAGTTTGATCTCTACCCCATGCCCAGGGTGGATGAGCTGATTGATAGGCTGGGACAGGCGCGGTATTTTACCACGCTCGACCTGACCAAGGGGTACTGGCAGGTGCCACTGACGGAGTCCGCCAAGGAGAAAACCGCTTTTGTTACGCCGGAGGGTCTCTTCCACTATGTTGTCTTGCCTTTTGGGTTACATGGCGCTCCGGCCACGTTCCAGAGGTTGATGGACTTAGTGCTGGAACCCCACCAGGCGTATGCATCAGCGTACCTTGATGACATCATTATTTACAGCTCCGATTGGCAGACCCACTTGGAACAGGTACAAGCGGTGGTGGATGCGCTTCGAACAGCCGGATTGACAGCCAATCCCAAGAAATGTGCGTTGGGACTCACGGAAGCCCGCTACTTGGGCTACGTGATAGGCCAAGGAGTGATTAAGCCCCAAATTAACAAGGTTGAGGCGATCCAGAAGTGGCCTAGACCCCTGACCACGAAGCAGGTTAGGGCCTTCCTGGGTATCGTGGGGTACTACAGGAGGTTTGTAAAGGATTTTGCGGGACTATCAGCCCCCTTGACGGACCTTCTCAAAGGCAAGAAGTCCGTCATGGTGCGCTGGACTCCGCAGGCCGAGGACTCCTTCCGGGCCCTGAAGGGGGTCCTGTGCGGACAGCCCGTTCTCGTACACCCTGATTTCCGGAAGGAGTTCATAGTACAGACTGACGCCTCAGAGGTCGGCCTGGGGGCAGTGTTGTCTCAGGTGGTTCAGGGGGAGGAACACCCCGTCACCTTCTTAAGTAGGAAGCTCACCCCTCCCGAGCGGAATTATAGCGTAGTGGAGAAGGAGTGCCTGGCGATCAAGTGGGCCTTGGAGTCCCTACGCTATTACCTGCTGGGACGGCAGTTTCGCTTGGTGACGGATCACTCTCCACTGGTCTGGATGAGGTCCGCCAAGGAACAGAATGCCCGGGTTACCCGGTGGTTCCTTTCTCTGCAGAACTTCCGGTTTACGGTTGAACATAGGGCCGGTGGGTTGCAGGGCAACGCCGATGCTTTGTCCCGCGGCCCGTGTTTGATGGCGGGAGTTCAACCCCGCACGCTTGAACTGAGGGGGGGGGTATGTGAGACTGTGACCGGGGTTATCTATGACGGCCGGTATGTCTCGCCCCGGTTGTGCTCACTCCATGATAGAAAGTAAATCCACTCTAGGGTTAATGCTGTTTCCCTACAGGCTGAAGGAAGGGTTAAATGGAAACAGGAACAAGGGCAGGTGTGCCGGGTGTGAGAGAGTGAACACAACTCCCTGAGTTCTCTGCTGGAGAGGCACATGTATATTGGTGTGGACTTTTGTTTGGACATTAAACCGTGTGCTGTGAAACTTAATGCCTGGATCCCGTGTCTTCTGCTGCGCAGCCGACCGTGCTACCTCACTATATATATATATATATATATATATATATATATATATATTTATATTTATATTTTTAAAACAGTAGCTGTACTGCCCGGGTTAATAATTGTTGTTAACAAAATAGAATGTATTAACAAAATTTATTCTGCACACAATAAAGACAAAACAAATAGAAATGTAATTATTAAAAGGCAAAGACTAAGCTAATAGAAGCATAGAAGCATTTCACAACATATATTTCAACACCACAGATATTCCACACAGATTTAACTAAATTGGCCAAGTAATGTGCTCCGTCTGTCTCTTTCCCAGGTCTGTCTCTTTCCCAGGTCTGTCTCTTTCACAGTCTGTCTCTCTATCTTTCTCTCTCTAGATCAGTCTCCCCACCGACATCTTATTACCTTACATATAAGCTTCTTACACTATGAATGTCTTTTGTTCCTATAGCAACCAATCACAGCTCCTACTAATAACCTGTAGTTCCGGGCTCCATTTACTTTAATGGAGGCATGTTTTTTGGAGAGTAACTGTAAAGCGCGTTTTCCTATCAAAACATAGTCTATGACGTTCCCTGGGACACATGAGGTGCCTGTGCAAAATTTCGTGATTGTAAATGCGACGGTGCGGATACACTTTTTGTTTCACTTTTCCCCCATTATGTAGATAGGGGCAAAATTGAGTGGTAAATTGGAACGTGCGGGGTTAAAATTTCGCCTGACAACATAGCCTATGACGCTCTCAGGGTCCAGACGTGTGAGTGTGTTAAATTTTGTGGCTGTAGCTGCGACGGTGCAGATGCCAATCCCGGACATACATACAAACATACATACATACACACATTCAGCTTTATATATTAGATTATGCTGACCCAAATATAAGCCGAGGCACCTAATTTTACCCCCCAAAAAACTGGAAAACGTATTGACTGGAGTATAAGCCTACGGTGGGAAATGCAGTAGATACTGGTAAACATCAAAATTAAAAACAGATACCAGTAAAATGTAATGTGCCCCATCCTTGTTCCCATCTTTTTAGAAATGTCTTCATACTGGTCCTCTTTTTGTCCCCTATTATGCCGTTGTGTATACACTGCATTCATTCATTCTCCTCTTCTCAACTGTCTCAGTTCCCTCGGGTCCTCTCACCTGCTTCTTGAGGACAGTAGGCACATGGACCCCTCGATCTCGCCCGGTGCAGGGGGCCACCGCTACAGTCAGCACTTTAATTCAATTGAATGATTTGCGCCACTGCAAATCATTCAACTGAAGTAAAGCACTGACTGCAGCGGTGGCCCCCTGCACTGTCCGAGATCATCGAGGGGTGGCAGCAATCAGTGCACACAGTAACTAACCTGAGTCGCTGCAGTCTGGTGGTCCGCCCCCTGTGCAATGCACAGGTCCCACAGAGCTAAAGCCTCCCATGAGTTGGATCCTCATGCAAGTATAAGCTGTGGGGGGCTTTTTCAGCATAAAAAATGTGCTGAAAAAGTTGGCTTATACATGAATACATATGTAGTAGATAAAAGTAAGAACTGACAAATACTGCAAACACACAAGGTATGAGGTTCTTGGCGAGAGTACAACCATTCCAGGCTGGTCTTGTCACCATGAAGACTCATATCTACTGGATTTCCATGGATGCTGCAAACATGACAGCTGAAAATATACGCAACAGACTCCCTTTAACACTTTCCTGATGTAGGATGTAATGGTACAACCTACGTTAGGTCCCCATGTATGTTCCTGACAATTGCTCTGTGAATGAAAATGGCGCAATTGTTGTTGCACTAATAACCTGGCTCCCATTACTGCTACCCAACCACTTGCTAACCAATCACAAGGTGCAGATGGGTTGTCATGGTAGCCAAAAGCCTGCAGAAGGCCCCCATGTTAATTCACCTGTAGTTAAAATTAATAGGACAGTTATTTCCATTATATACTACAATACAGTTGTATTGTGTTATATAGAAATATTTATCAGACAATCACAAGTTAAACTCCCATAAGTAGACTTTAAAATCAACAGAGATATAAACAAAGTTTTGAAAATCTAAAAAAAAAAAGGAAATATATAAAAATATGAATAACACAGTCCCATGTCGCAGTTTCAATATATATGAAAAATAAAATTTTTGTGGAGTACATTACTCTGATCTACCAAAATGTAAAATTTAGACCATTTGGTAAACACTGTAAAAAGAAAAAGCACCGATCTCAATAACGTGGCCCTGACTTATGTGGCTGTCAGTGGAGAGGTTTTTGGCATTCCCATTCATTTGTATGAGATTTCCGACCACTTCTCTGAAGCAGAGTGTTAAGACCCCATTTTTGAGATGGATACCAGTACAATCGGTGGGAAGTCATATCTACTACACAGTTATGGATATGCCATAAATGTAGAAGATTGAATTTCTCCTTTATAATCACACGAGACCAGCAGTAAGTAATAGACTTATAGGGTAATGCAATTTGCAGTTGTCCTCTCTGTTCACGGACATCTCCCATACATACAAGACGTCAGTATCGCCTATTTACTCCTGAAGCAGCCCCAGAGGGAGAAATGGCGTGGGTCTGGAACACAGTGTACATTACTGAGAATATTCTGTGTATTACTGCTATTAAACATAGTTTTATGGATCCAGGACAACCTGTTTTGCTTTATTTGCAGCAGTTGCACAGATGACTGACTAATAGTAAGAAAAATTTGGCACAGAATTATGCATCAGCTAGCATTCAGCTGAATGGATCACGCCCGTCTCAACCTAGAAAATACCAAATTGCTATCTTTACTTGAAGAAAATTGATTTGGGTATGATCTGAATCAGAAATCTTAAGTATTTTCCGTATATAACCCTCTTTGTGGCATTTACTGTGTTTTTCAGACTATAAGATGCATCAGACGCACCTAGATTTTAGAGGCGGAAAGTAGGAAAAGATAAATTTGAAGTAAAAATTGTGGTCATGACGCACTGTTATGGTGAGGATCTGCTGCTAACACTGTTATGGGGGTAATGTCCTCAATTCTGTACTAATGACCCCCATCCTGAGCCCCTTCCAGGAATATGACTCCCCATCCTGGTATGTATGATTCCCCCATCCTTGTATATATGATCCCCCATCCTGGTATGTGTCTCTAATCCTGGTATATATCACCCCCATCCTGGGCCCATCTTGGTATTTATGATGCCCAACCTGGTATATATGTGCCTAAACCTTTTATATATGGACCCCATCAAGGGTTCATCCTGGTATCCGGCAATTTTTTTTTTTTTTTATTTATTTTTTGGGGGGGGGGTCTGCCTGTCAGTTGAAGTGTACCAACAATAATAATTACAGACCCGTCCATTCTTTGTAGGTGGGAAAACTTGTAAAATCGTCAGTGTATTAAATACTGTACATATTTTCCTTACTGTACGTTCAGTAGATTCGTAAATAGGAATGGAAAAAAGGAAGAGGTAAGTAAAAACAAAGAAAAGCAAAAGGTATATGTGTCGCCCCCCGCGCCAGCAGCCGGGCTGCTCAGATCCGGATCCGCTGTGGCTCGAGCGGACTCCGGACTCGGGGGTCATGTACAGGGGATGGTGTGGAAAGTTTGTGACGCTACCCGTGGTAAGATGGAGTACCACCGCTGCGATTGAGAGTACCTGGTGGTGATGGTGTGGGCAGCTAGGTGTTAAACCTCTCCATGGGTAGGGGGATGCCCCGGGACTCAGTGAAGGTGACGGGGAGGTGCCGTTGGGACGGTAAGGGTCACTTGCGTACTCACTCAGTTCAATAACGCTGACTCCGACAACTGTAGTAAACCAAAGTTCTGGACACCGCTGCCGCTGAGAGGAAGCATGCCTGGGTCCCGTGCCCGTTGGTGTTGCCTGTTGGCCTGTGACCTTTTTACCGTGGCACCTTGCCTTCTAGTTGGTCCCTTTAGCCTGAAACTAATCGGGTCCCGCTCCCCAGTATAGCTAACTGGGTGAGCTTGCTCTCAGGGTTCACGCTTCGGTTTTTCTGGACCATGTAGTGGGAAAGTCCTATCCCCCTCGTTGCGCTAGTACCCCGATTTTGGAGCAGGTGGAGAACGGATCTTGAAGGCTCCATCCTCGTCGAGTAAATTGTCAGGATGCCTGAAGCTCCTTTATGACCTAGGGTCCACGTACCCTGTCATGCCCTGGCCCCTGCCCGGTGATGGCACAAGGCCGCCGGCTGTCCTCCTCGACAGTCCGTGCCCCTTGTCACAATCCCCTGCGACCAGGGTCCAGCTCCTACCAGACCCAGACCAATGTCTGCTACCTAGTAGTTCATGGAGCCCAGCTCCTGACTTCTCCACTTGAGTCACTGCACACTGAACTGTCTCCTGACACTCCTGACCCCCCCTTACCAACCCCCCAAGTGGGCGACCTTATTCCACTCAGGCCGTCCACTGGTGTGTCTGGTGGGTGTGGTGCAGTGTCTTCCTAGGATTTTGATTAGCCTGTTCTTGGCAACACCAAAGGAGAAGGACCCCTATCCAAGGAAGAGATGGATATTGCACAGAAGGGCAGATTGCACAATACCCTGTGACGACCTGATAGGCCAGGGCGTCACATATAGGTCTCAAAGAATCAGTAACCGTAGACAGTAAGGTATAGAAACCTTTACAGGTGTAGAGTCTACTACAGACAGTTCTCTAGAGTTGCCTTCGCTCAGACTCCATACAGACCAATGGGCTTCAGATTTGAGAAATCTCTCTTCTATGCTGCTATTTTTTCAGTGTTGACTAAAGTTTAGATAAAATTCTGTTTAATATAAAGTTCCTTTTCTTTTATTGACTGATGTTTCAATTGCCATGTACACCTTCGTATGGAATTGTTTTTTCTATTGTTCATTGGCTTCCTTAATGCCAAGTTAAGCAACTTCATAGATGGCCATCATTAAATATTTTCTACTATTTAGCTCCTATAGGGTGCCTGTAAGGCCATTATCTAGCTGTCCGCTATCGCAAGTATGATATAAAGCCTCCTGACTTTGACAGCTCTCTACAGTGTCTTCTTACCTTCTCTGACGGTGCATATATGGACCTAAAAGAAGGAAAAAAAATAAATAAATAAATACTCACCAAAAACACCCATTAGTCAACAGATCAAACTGCAAAAGCCCTAGCAGGATGCAGCCGGCCCCCTATGATAAAGGTGGGGGGTAACACAAGTGCAAAATACCGATGAGGCAGCCACTCTCAACCTACCGGAGGGCGGGAGTTGCTGGTATTGAACATGCACACAGGTGAGGTTTGTATAGGGCGCCAGTCACACAGGCATGTGCGATGCACAGTGTCTGGCTTACAGCCTATTGATGACTCCCATACTATTGGATCAGGCGGGCTTCCCAGCACTATCTGTCTCGACACATACGGCAGACACCCCAAAGTGTGGAAATATGGACACCAGTGCCTGGACTGACCATGGGTCTACCTACCTAAACTTATAAATTAATTTATGCATATGACGCGCCCACGGGGCCTGGGGGGTTACTAGTCACCAGGCCGGTGTAGGGGGTTGGGATGTCACAGCGGCCAGGCTGGTTCCGTGACCGAGGCGGTGTCAATAAAGATGGGGGGTATTTACAGGGGAGAAAAGTTTGTATTTCTGACGCCACCTGTGTTTTGCGGCTCATATAGGAGCCCCTGCTGCAGGAGGTATCCTCTGGGGTTGATGGTAGCGCAGCTAGGTTGGTACAGCTCACCACAGGCAGAGCTCAGGACCCGTGGATGATGAGAGTGGTAGTCTCTGATGGGGCCATGGCGCGAGGGCGATAACGCTGGCAGTGATGGGATGACACAGGGATTGCAGTCAAAGTTCTTTACTCACTGAGATGTCACTGCCCTTGGAATGAGGAGTTCCGCTGTTATGGGCTCCAGCCGATGAGGATAGTTTGGAGGTCAATGCCAGTGTTCCTTCTGTGTGTCCTTTCTATTGGTAATCTCTCCACCCCAGCACCTGGTCAGTGGAACGGGCCACGGGCGCTTTCAGCGCTCCCCGCGAGCCTTGGGATCCCCCTTTTTCCTAAGAAGCTGAGCCGCTCCAACTCCAAGCCACGGGTCCCTTGTTCTTTCATGTCCTCTCTCCCTTGTCTGCTGTTGCCTGTCTGCAGGTTCAAGCTCGACTCCTTTCTGTGTGATGTTGCCACTCACTCCCCTGACAGTGCCCCGCCTCCCGTGTTGCCGAACTAGTGGGCAAGAGGTCCCATACCTCCTGATGGCCACCCCCCAGCACCGACCCTAGCCCAGTCCCGGTGGGAGGGCAGTGTATTGTATGAATTGTGGTGTGCACCTGTGAATGACCCCCGTCTTACCCATGATAAATACTACACCTCGGCTGAGGTGCAGTACCCTGTGTCGCCTGAAGCCTCAGGGGCGCCACACATATGATACTGTAAGTTTGGTCAGGAGACCTGTAGCTAGTCCAAGTATTGCAGCCTTTATACAAATTTAGAAATACTGGTCATCTGAACCAGACAATAGCAGAAAGGGGAGGATTCAGCATAGATATCCAACAGCATTGAGAGGAGAGAAAATATATCATGGTGGACAGAGATAAAAGGCTGTAGAAATGGAGAAAAACACATGAAGAGGAAATAGGTACAGGATAGAAGCTGTGCTGATGTATGAACTAATGAAGACAGCGGTACACTAGATACCTCATGTCCAGCCTATATTATTAGTAAGGACATTCCCACAAGTGAAAAATCTGAATCTTAGATCAGGCTGCTTTATGAGTTTGAAAATTGAAAGAACAAAGATTACAGAATAACATTTCAAAAGGGTCCATATCCTTTAAATGTATGGAAGAATCATTAAAAGGAAAATATAGCAAAACGTAAGGCTTAAAGACTTTGCTGTTTGAATGACTTGCTGAATTCAGCTCAGATTTTGGCCCCGGTATTAATGGACTCTTGTGTCCATTTGCTGAAGAACAATTCACAATAAATGTTCCCACTGCTCCATTTGTTATTTCTGCCCCCCGCTCCCACATAGCAGAACATTCCACCCTTAGCTCACGAAACTGCCAAAAATACCCCAGATTAAATAATGCTAAGAAAGATTTCATCACCGATACGTTGAATTATAAACAGCATTACCTAAAAAGGTAAAAGTTTGAATAAGTAAACTTTTTTTTTTTTTTTGGTGCATTTTTCTTTGTAATATGTCTGCCAATTCCATCTGCATGAGTAGAGTCTGTCTGCCTGCTGCTTTGATATCTTGATCCTGTCACTGCTGAAAGTTCAGGCAACGTTCAGCTGTTTTAATGGACCTTGTTAGTACAGAAAGCGGCCAGGGTTAAATTCTCAGTTCTGTTGATCTTAGTAAATTGTGTAATGAATGAAGAGTTTGATGCTACTGGATATTGTGGCCGTATCTCCGCAGTCTGAACGCTGATGTGCACTGACCTAAAAAGCTCATACAGGCAAAATAGAGCCCTGATATAGAACTGCTGTTGTGAAGCCCCACAGGTGTTGTGTCGGTGCATTACCTTCAGGGACTCCACTCAGCTGGATCTGTCTGGTCACAGGTAGGAAACCTTCTTTGTAGTTTGTCGTGACGCCACTCTCAGATTTGCGGTCAGTGGGGACCGCCACTGCAGGTTAAGGGATGCCTGGGGCTGATGGTGGGTGCAGCCAGTTGTAGTAGCCTCCTGAGAGTGAGGCAAGCCCCAGGGCCCTGTGTAGATGTGTAGAACTACAAGGCGCAGAATGACTCAACACAGGCAGGATGTCTTTCAGGGTTTTTACTCACAGTTGATGGCAGGGTGAGTGACCCGGGCGTAGCTGGGATGAACCAAGTGGGAACCAGGTGTCCTTCAGGCTGACTTGTGAGGGTGACTACTAACTCGCCTTCCTTAGCCCTTGGTGGTTTGGGGTAACCCCGACTTTTAGTCCCTATGGGGGTCACCCAGGGAAGTTGCTGAAGCCTCTCTCCCCTTCGTTTGCCGTTTGCTTGTGGCCTGGACCAGGCCACTCCAGCTGCTTGCCTCCTGTGACCTATGGGCCCTAACTGTGGCTACGTGGCTGCGGCTTTTGTGGTGTTGTGGCGTGGGCTTTGAGAGCCCCACACCGGCAGGTTTAGCAAAAGAAAGCTGGATCTATCTCCGCTTCGGGATCTGCCGCCCGTTTGGGCCTGGTACTCTCTAGCAGTCTCCTTACTTCCCACTCCGTGCTCTCTCTTTAGCTGAAGATGGATTTCGGGTAGCCCTCCTAGTTGACCGTTCTCCCCCGTCAGTAGCCACTGCGCGGGCGCTGTCAGACTGCACAGCCCCAGGGATCTGCTCCTCACTCGAGCTCCCTGGACTCTACACTGCTCTGGCTCACTGCCCCTCCTCTCCTGTTCTTGCCTACGCCACCTAGCAACCAGACTCTCTTACCACACCCCTTGAGAGGAGATGGAGGCTTTTGGCCCCCTCCACTATTCCAGTGAAGGTGAAGGCTTTTCCCCCTCCTGGGATCCCCAGGGGTCCTCTCATGGGTACATGTGTGAGACCTGATCACTATGCGCCTGTGTTCCACACCCCGGTCAGCCTTCTGGATTACCTGTATTGTACTGTCCCCAGCATGGGTGCAGTACTCAGTGGTGCCTGACTAGGTCAGGGGCGCCACACTGTCACTGATTTATTAATTGGCCCTTTGCAAACATTGCAGTGAGTTGCAGGTTGGATTGAAGCTAAGGGAAAAAGCAACTATCTACATAATCTTGCATTGCGAGTTGATTTGTTTCAAAGTGTGATGTGGAATGTGTGACTTGTGATTCAATGACTTTGGAGTCAGGTAGTCACCGACTCACTAGCCAGGGTGAGCTTAGGGTCAGTGAAGGCCTAGGCACGTGATCGGCGACAGGGGGAAGAAGAACACATATAGGGACATTAGGGAGTGCAGGGAACTGCCTCAGGTGATTATGAGGTGACCCTGCTCCCCACCATTGTATCGTGTTCCCTGTGTACCCGGTGTACTGCGGTGCTCTCCAGGAGCCCCCTTATATCTTGCGGAACCCTGGTACTCACTGCATGACATTATAGCCGACCTTAATGTGTAGCTCATGAGAAGAACATCATTTTATCCCTATACAAGTCACCAGAGCGACCACTTTTAGAATACTGTGTACAATTTTAGTCTCTGGTATATAAGAAGGACAAGGCTGAACTAGAGCGGGTGGAGAGAAGAGCAACCAAGGTTATTAAAGGAATGGGGGGAGTACAATACAAAGAAGGGTTATTAAACTTGGGTTACTCAGTTTGGAAAAACGAAGGCTTTAGGGGTGATCTTAATATAATGTATAAATAGGAGGGGACGGTATAGAGACCTTTCTATTATTATTATTTTACCAAGGCCTACATTGGGGACGAAGGGACATCCTTTATGTCTAGCGAAATGAAGGTTTAACCATAATCATAGATGCTGATTCTTTACTGTAAGAGCAGTTAGACTATGGAACTCTCTGCCACATGATTCAAGAAAGTCCTGAATGCCTTTATTGAGAAATATATTTCCGGTTATGTAAATTAGATTCTGTAGTTGGGCGTTGATCCAGAGAACTCCCGTAGTCTGATTGCTGTATGGAGTTGGGAAGCAATTTTTCCCCTAGTATGGAGCTTAGTGTTTCACCATAGAGTTTTTAACCTTCCTCTGGATCAACATGATAGGGTATGGGTTGAACTCAATTGATAGAACTTATGTCACAGATTTCTTAATATAATGAAAAAGCCCTCCTTTAAAAATGGAAGTAAAAATAATATAATTTTGTCCAATTTCTTGGCTTAGCAGATTCTGGATTTCCAAATTTGAGAACTGCTAATGCTACCATAGGACACCCAACTGTTGACTAACCCTAAATGGCATATAAATATAAAAATGTGAAATACAAACACGTGTTAACAAAATGCCAAAGGCTACATTTACCTGTTGCGGTCACAACCTGTTTTTGCTGCATGATTTGCTGGTTTTGTTTTTTTGTTTTTCCAAAATTTGTTGCGAAAATGCTGCTGTTTTTCCACTATTATAGCAAAACAGCGCACAGTGGCCATAATATTTGAACACCGCGTTATGTAGATATCTTTAAATTAGACGAGATGCGATATGTTGATCACACAGGCCAATGCTGGTTGATAACTTTAGCTCAACTTTGGATAATTTAATCTAAAACTACATTTTCACTGAGCGGTAACATTCTTGTAATAAATTGTTCAGCTCGCATAGGCTGCTATTGTCGTCGTCAGTGCAAGTCAAATTTACACAGGGCTACGTGCTGCCGAGAACAAGGGTTTTTACAGCTCTAATGATCATTTCACTCAGAAACAAGAATTTTTGCTCCCTCATCAGGCAACCAGCAGCCTATTTATACTGGACGATTATCGTGAAACAAGTGCTTCTAGAAATGTTTGTTCACGATAAGGTGCTTATACACTGCAGGATTATCTGGATATCACCTCATGATTATCTTCCGGAGTACATTACCCACTCACAATTGGCTGCATGTGTGTCTGTCCAATGTCATGCAGATGCACCCCTGCATTCGTACCCGCCATGCCACGGTCCTGTGAATTAACTGCAAATGCCTTGTTTTGTGATTTCGCCACCAGGTGCAAGTGTTGCTCTGTAAAGGCCCTGGCACCTGGGTAGGCAGGAGGAGGAGGATGGGTAGAGACATATAAGGGAGAGACAGGAAGCAAACAAGAGCAGAGGGACTGGAAAGATGAAAATATAGGATGTCCCTGATTAGAGAGCCTGACCCTAAGGGTCACCCTTGCGGCTGTGGCACATGGGTTCCTGGACGAACGGTGGAACCGCGACCCCTGTGGAGAAGCGTTTAGTCTGACAGTTGGGGGCTTAGCATCAGTGCCTGCTGGAGGAAAATGGAGAAACCCTCACCCCCTGAAAAAGGTCAGTGCGCCCCCCCCTGGTTGGTGGTGGGGGGGTATGTCTGGATGGCCGGTCACTAGGGGAGATTTCTGCAAGGAAGCGGACCCCGGGTGACCATGAAGAGGAGTGAGGGGAAGGAAGGGCCTTAGAAAGTAGACGGTGCCCAGGTGCCAGAGGACCGATGGCTGCATCTGTTATGTGTGGGTGGAAGATGATGTACCAAGAATTCCAGGAATAAAATGAACTGTTTGTTTAAAAAAGATATAAGTCCACACTTTATTGCCTGATGAGAGAATGGATGTCTGTAACGGAGTCTGTCCTGTGTGTGGTGCGGGGACGGGAAGGTGAGGGGTTAACAGTAGGTTGTGCTGTGACCTGATGTTCCCCAGCTGCCACAACGACTACACGCTGCCTGTCCTGTGCCAACCACCACACAGGCGTACAGAGGGGTTTTTTTTCTATTGAATTAACAGTAACCATCATTATCTGAATAAAGCATAGCCATATTTTACAGAACATTACAACTGGAAAAATCGCACACAAGTGAAATGACAAGTAGTCAGAACAATTGAACAAATAATGAGACAATAGAAAAAAAGAGATCTCCAATAATAGCTTATACTCTTAGGCCTCTTTCACACATCCGTGCATTTAACGCACCATTGTGACTGTCTGTGGGGCAGGTCAGTATGTTTGTCTGTGTGTCCCTGTGTGTGTTCTCCATGTGCTGTTTGTGTGCTATCCGTGGGACATCCGGATAGCACGCAGACAGCATGAACTTGTTTACGTAATTATCTTCGGTGCTGCTGTTACTTCCAGGTCTGTGATGAGTGCAGTAAATATGCATGAGCAGGCCGGAAGTAACAGCAGAGGCAGAGACTGCAGCGCTGGAGACAGATAAGTATAAAACATCTTTTTTTTTTTTTTTTTTTTTAAGGAACAGGTGTTTTCTCCGATACGTCTGAAATGGATCACATCAGTGTTCGGTCTATGTGACACCCATGCTGCTGGCACACGGACACGCGGTCAGTGTCAAAACACAGACGTGATTTTAATGGGATACGTGTGTCAATTTATCTGGTATGTGTTAAAATGGATGTCACATGTACCGGAGACACGGATGTGTGAAAGAGGCTTAAACAGAATAGGGAAAGTGACACAAGAAATACCTAATGCTAATTTCATCCAGGCAGCTGTTGTCTTGTGTTGATAAGGGGAGCCATCCAGCCAGTATCTGAGGAAAAACAAAGTACAGAGCGATGCAACAAGTAAAGCTAGCTGAAGGAGTGACCAAGTCAAGTTGTCTATAGGCCTGAGGATGTGTGCCCTCGTTGCAGCGTTTTAATGCCAAAATGCATGCGTTTTGATTTCCAATCAAAGTCTATGAGCAATATGGAATTTCTTGTGCGCACTTTGCTGTTCAAAACGCTGCTTTTAATTTACATATTTTTGGGCAAAAACTCAGGGTTCAAAGAAGCAGCATGCCAATTGTTTTTGCCATTTGAGCTACGTTTTGATAACATTATAGTCAATGAGAAGATGCAAAACACATTCTACATCAAAATCTTAGCGTTTTACATGCTTTTTTGATGCAGAAAACAAGTGGTTTTCACAATATAATTGCCTGCGTTTTTGACATTATATTAAAGGCATGATATGTCCCGTTACACACACACACACATAGTCCGACAATTAAAATTATGAAAAACATTAATTTAATGCTATTTTATACATAAATATTAACAAACATTTATCATTTTATTAAAATCAGTTATTTTGTTTATGATTTATAATCTTGATATTTGTTATCATTTTTTTCCTTTTTTTCATAGTGTTTGAATGTTAAAACTTTATTTAGCAGTGTATTTGTCATCAAAATGCATCTGACTTTAGGCAATGAAAAAGCATGTAAATCGTGGTAAAAACGCGGCCAAAACGTGGTAAAAATGCAAGCGTATTTATAGCGTTTTTGTGGTCCAAAAAAAACTATTTCTGCCAAAGGGTGCGTTTAGAACTGCAACTACCTGGACGCAACGTGGGCACATAGCCTAAAGGGGGCTTTACACGCTACGACATCGCTAATGCGAACCCGGTGGGGTCACGGAATTGGTGACGCACATCCAGCCGCATTAGCGATGCCGTTGTGTGTGACACCGATGAGCGATTTTGCATCGTTGCAAAAACGTGCAAAATCGCTCATCGGTGACATGGGGGTCCATTCTCAAATATCGATACTGCAGCAGTAACGAGGTTGTTCCTCGTTCCTGCGGCAGCACACATCGCTCCGTGTGACACCACAGGAACGAGGAACCTCACCTTACCTGCGTCCCGGCCACAATGCGGAAGGAAGGAGGTGGGCGGGATGTTACGTCCCGCTCATCTCCGCCCCTCCACTTCTATTGGGCGGCCGCTCAGTGACGTCGCTGTGACGCCGCACGGACCGCCCCCTTACAAAGGAGGCGGTTCGCCGGTCACAGCGACGTTGCCGGGCAGGTAAGTATGTGTGACGGGTCTGGGCGATGTTGTGCGGCACGGGCAGCGATTTGCCCGTGTCGCGCAACAGATGGGGGCGGGTACCCACACTAGCGATATCGGGACCGATATCGCAGTGTGTAAAGCCCGCTTAAGATTATGGATATGTGAAATCGGACTCCATGGAGTAATTAGTTTATTTCCATAAATGAGTATTGTCATAGTTTTGGGTTTTTTTTCCAATTACAAGCAATTTTCTAATTTTACTGGTCATTAAACATTTCAGATATGAACATATTTCTTTTGTTTACAGCTCGTTGCCTTGGAGACCGTCCCTTCTGCTAGACAGAAGACAGAATATGCACAGTGCTTATAAACTTTTCTATTGAGCTTGTAAGCACTATTTTGAATCTGGCTGGGATCGTTGGGGGCGCTGGTAATCTCAGCCAGCTTCAGCACAGTGCTTACAAGCTATACAGGGCAGTGGTCGGTCTCCTAGGCAACGAGCTATAAACAAAAGCGTAATATCTAAACAACGGCTGCAAATTTGAATAAGCAGTGAGCTGTTTGTGTTCAAGCACGATCTGCCAAAATCGATCTATGGATGGAGGCGAAGGTAAATTATTTGTGCAGTTAGATTCACACATAATGGATGAAGCACAAAACAAGTCCTGCAGACAGAAGTGAGAGAATGGATTAAGGAAATGAGAATGGAAAAATGTAATGATGGATGGAACTGGAGCCAGTTTACTTAATGTAATGCCAGTTAGTATTACTTGCTGCTTCTATGTCTCTGTGATGAAGCAGCACGGAGGCAGTAAAAGTTCTTATTACTCTGTAGCATGGAGCTGCGCAGACCCCCAGTCCCACCGTCCAGGCTCCGACACATACATGAGCCCTTAGTCATGTATTTATCCACATCGGTGGGGAATATTTGTGTAAAAAGAAATCAGGAAGACTTTATATACAACATAAAGAAGCAGTGACAGCAAATGGCATATTTTTTTTTTTTTTTCTTCTGACCGGTTACTGGAAATTCATTGAACCAGGATAAGAGTTTAGAAATCTCTCCCGGAGGAATTATCTAACAGGAAACCAATGTGTAAAATAATCCGTATTTACTTGCTGCTATAATAAATGAGGTCACATTTGACAATGATTATCCTCCAGTGCTCCGGAGTCAGTCCCGCAGCACAGACGTGTAGCCGTATTGTTCCATCTTCATGGTATTTATCAATTTTGTAGTTAATAATGTCTGTGGCGTGACCATAGGGATTGTAGTGTAGACACTGGTACACATTTTGTAATACTGTACATTAGATATGAAGGCATTTGTAGTATGTGATCCATGTATCATATGTCGCGGGCGGAGGGGTTCTGGGAACGCTGCTCGCTTTGGGGAATTGCTGGCGCTCGGGTCCGGTGCTTCTGCTCCTCGGTGGCTCGAGCACGGGGCCGGACCCGGGGGCTCGAGCAGCGCCTCCTCGCCCACGAGTGAAAAGGGGAGGTTTGGTGGTGGGATGTCGGTTGTGACGCCACTCACGGGGTTGTGGTGATGGTGGGCACCACCGCTGCTGGTGACGGGGGTTCCCGGAAGCGATGGCGGGGAGCACTGAGGTGTTGGCCCCTCCGTGGGTAGGGGCTGTTGGTCACGGGGCCCCGGTTGGGGGAGTATTGGTTGGTGGGTAGAGGATAGGTGCAGGTGCCGATGCGGGGAGGCAGCGCGGATGCGGAGCAGGGATACGGTGCAGCGCTGTGCCGGATGGCACTGGTGTACTTACTCAGGTAGTCAATGACACAGTCTCGGGTAAACCAAACGGCTGGATGGACGGGGCCCACAGTCGGCTATGGTATCTTCACTCTCCCCGGACGGGTTGATGGTGGCTGTCGTTCCCTGCACCTATGTGTAAGTGTTTGACCCCTATGGATTCCCACGGGTGGTCCGCTCCCTGGCTTGTATGTGTCGGGAGAGCCCGTTTTGCCCGCAGGCGCTGGCCCTTGGATCTCTGGCCATTGGCGGTGGCTCTTATCCGGACGGGTTGGGCTGTTGCCTTCTGACGGGACTTGGTTGGGAATGAACCCCTGAGGTCCAGACCGCAATCAGAGAATTTGACCATTACGGAGGCTTCCGAGCCTAGTCTGGGTCTGAGTACCCTGCCTTGGTGCTTGGCTTCAATCCGCTCCCCGGTTCGGTACCAGCGGGCCAACGCCCGACCCCGGTCCTACGGTTCCGCAGACGTCCACCTACTCCTGCAGATGGCCACCACCGTCTGCCGACCTTGCTGATGGTGCCTGGGCTCCAACCCAGACACACACAGTCTCTCCTTCTCTCTCTCTCTCTACCTCCTCTCTACTTCAACTCCTGAACTTGACTGACTACTTTTCCCAGCCTCCAGGCCTGTGAACTCCTTGGTGGGTGGGGCCAACCGCCTGGCTCCGCCCCACCTGGTGTGGACATCAGACCCTGGAGGGAGGCAACAAGGGTTTTTGTTTGACGGGTGTTCCTGACCAGGGGAGGGGGGTGTGTTGTGAATGTCAGTTATGCTCTGGAGGCTCCGTCTGGTGGCCAGGAATGGCTTGGACTTAAACCAGGTGTGTTGAGCAATGGGCGTTTCCATTGCTAACTGTCTGCTTATTTAAATCCTGGTCTGATAGCAGGCTATGCTGGATGACAGTTGTTCTTTGTATCACCAGCCTGCTTCATTCTGCTCCACACCACATCTACTCCTTTTATTTATGGTTTGGTTCTTTTGCTCTTGTCTAGGTTTGTCATTTGCTGTGGTTGTTTTCAGTTTATTGGCATGCAGGGATTTTCCCCCTCAGTTGCTTGGCTGGGTAACTCCCTGCAGTTCTGTTTGGAGTATAGCTCCTTTAAGTCCATGTGTTTGTGGCTTTCTGAATTTGTTATGATTCTTGTTTTCTGTTCATTGGTATGACAAGAGCACCTGGTATAGCAAAGCTGATGTCTGGGTGCTGCATGGCTACGATGCGCAGCTGGCTCCAGTGGGCATCAGATAGCAGCACCTCCAGAAACTGGTCGGTCAGTAGGCGACTTTCTTCCCCCACCTCTGCTGGTGCCACCTGCTTGACTGCTTTCATTGCCTCCTGCAGATTTAAGGCATTATCCCGGATGCTCTCCTGGGCTCTTTGCTTGCAGCCATAAAACCGCATTTTTATCTCAGACGGTGTACGGGTATCAAAGGTTACTTTCAGATTGGCTAAAATGTCCTTCACTACCCTCTTGTCAGTCTACGGCCAGGATCTGACCTCCCTCCGGGCTGCTCCGGCTGGCTGAGCAATGAGGATGTTAGTTTTCTGGTTCTCTGGTTCTACAGCTTTCTGGTAGATACGGAATATGCCATACAGTCGCTCCTTGAAGTCAGACAGGGTGTAGGCTTCTTATAGCCACAAAGAACCATTCAGGACGGTGTTTAACCTAAAAAACTAGACTTTATTTATTCATAAAAATATTACCAATCACATGTGTCAAACAAGAGATCTCAAACTTATCACACTGGACGTGTCAACATACCAACATTATATCAGTAATCCCAACAATGCCGTCAGACCATAATTAAACCTCCAATAACTAGTACCTTTTATTGAGCTTCACCTTATAATTCCTGCCATGACCACTGGGTGTACAGGTATAATTAATACTCAGGTGCAGCAGATCATTTTGTATCACTACCATTGCTATTATAGAACTCTAACTCTAACAGGGACTCAACCCGAACTCATCAAGCTGTAAGCACCCATATATATAAGTGAATCCTTAGTGATTCTATTGCAGTTGAGCTGACACCCAGCAAGGCAGCGTCTCCGTCTCAGACAATTATCTCACCAAAGTGGCTGAAGCAACCCACAGCAATGTAGGGATACACTGACCTGACTGTAGTAATTGGCGTGACCGTCCTCTATCCCGACGCGCGTTTCCCACTTCTTCAGGGGACGATAGATAGATAGGGATAGAGTTAGAGTTCTATAATAGCAATGGTAGTGATACAAAATGATCTGCTGCACCTGAGTATTAATTATACCTGTACACCCAGTGGTCATGGCAGGAATTATAAGGTGAAGCTCAAAAAAAAGGTACTAGTTATTGGAGGTTTAATTATGGTCTGACGGCATTGTTGGGATTACTGATATAATGTTGGTATGTTGACACGTCCAGTGTGATAAGTTTGAGATCTCTTGTTTGACACATGTGATTGGTAATATTTTTATGAATAAATAAAGTCTAGTTTTTTAGGTTAAACACCATCCCGAATGGTTCTTTGAGGCTACAAATTGTTGGTGGTGTAAAACCTGAGCATGAGGTTTATAGATTTAGGACAAATGACGTATAGGGTGTAGGCTTCTCCAGAATACTATATACAAAGAATAAGTGGCCATAATATATTATTTACACCGAGGGGATAGCTAAGTAGTATTCTTCGGGACGGTACCAACTCCAAAATGCATGTCAAAACAGACAAAAGAAGATAAGGCACCAAATATAATGCCTCCTGCTCCAAGCCACAGGCCCACAAAGAGAGAAACACTAACTCCAGTGGTCAGTGCCCGGGAAGGTTCTGCACTAAGTTTTTGGTTGTTCCTACATCAACCGCAAGTGGTGTCCACCCCCGGTGGTTGTCCTCGAGACTGGGGAAGTCCCATGCTTCGTGATGGCTGGCTACCCTGTCTTCCCTAGTCCAACCCCCTGTGAGTAAGCACCTGCTGTTGTTTGTGCGTGTTTTGTGAAGGCACTGGCAGGTTAACCCCCTCCTGACCCGGGATAGATATTACCCCTAAAAAGTGGTGTAATACCCTGTGGCGCCTGAAGCCCAACGGTGCCACACTTTAACATAACTAATGCTACATGTGCCAATCATCATGACTGATTTCTGAAGTTCTACTCACAATTATTCAACAAACATCCCCCCAAGATTCCTAATCAATGCCTCCATAATAAGTTAAAAAAAAGTAATTAAGAAAATTAAGAGGAAACATGCCGACTTTCCTCACATCATGTGAGTATGCACAGATATACTGTATTATGGCACTGACATTCAGGTAGGCTACAATTGTCAGGCTAATAGGTGGTGATAGATTTCCTTAAATGCTTCCAGCAGGTCAGGAAAGCCAATTTCAGAAGGTTTTAATTTGTAGCTGAAGTCATGGGAAAGCTTCTCTGGTATTCCAGTTTTTCACAATGATATCTGATCTGTGCTTGGTGGAACCCTGCCACTCTCACTACATCACCGATTCCACCAGATGCCAGGCTGACATTGTTTTGCGTCCTCAGGCCCGAAAGTTCACGAGCCCCTACATCTGCTGAATTGGATGTCTCAAAGGGAATGTTTTTGGATAATTGTCTGTAGAGATATTCAATCTTATAATCTGATTGTGTAGAAATAACAATATCTTGAATTTTATTTTATTGTCAAAATAGAAACCTAATATCATACTTAATATATCATAATATATAAACGTTTCGTGCCCAGAAACCCCAACCCATGTAGCATAGAAGTCCTATACAATCCAGGCTGGAGGTACACTGGGGTGTGTCATTGCACTTAGAGGGCGCAGTGCAGGTACACTGACACACCCCAGTGCACTTAGTGTAATTTGCTTTTGACTTTTATGCTAGATTTCTCATGACACATACAAATGTATCATCTTTTCTTTTTGTTGGGGGACAAGCACAATTTCTAAATGTTCTGGCACATTCCTTTTAAATCATGTTGCTATTCGGTCCTTGTATGGCTGAATAGAGGAGTGTGCATGTGGTTCTACAGTGAACAGAGAAGATAATCATTTGCTCAGTTGTAACAGATTTACCTTTTCATGTATCATTTTCCATTCTGGTAATAACCTCAAACATCATACAAGTATTTAGCATGTGTGGCTCCTGGAGTAGTGTACAAGCTTCTTGATGACAACAATCGGTTGGATCAGAACCACTTTAGGAGATATGTGTGTGACGCCCTGGCCAGCCAAGTAGTCACAGATGGGGAACGGTGTAGTGCGGGGCCCTAACAGGTGACAGCAGCCAAACACATAAAACCCTAGTCACCTCCCTCAGTGCTTGATGGACACAGCAGTGGGCGGAATCAGGCGGTTGGAAGACGGCCACCTAGGAGTCTCAGACAGCCTGGGGCGGGAAAGTTTAGTTCTGTTCTAGAGTTTTCTAATAAATAATAATAATAATAGAGTTCAAGTCTAGAGGTCAAGTGGAGAGGTGTGTGGGCTGGAGCTGTGTGCAGCTCCAGCAGAGTAAGGACCCAAACTGAACCGGTGCCAGGGTAGGAGCCCTGGTACTGCTGGCTAGGAGGCAGACGGCGGTCTCCGTCTGCAGGAGCCGGGAAGACGGCTCGGTGGAACCGAGGTGGACCGGGACAGGGTTGTAGCCCGCCGGTACCGACCCGGGGAACCGACTCAGAAACCCGATCACAAATTTGGGTACTCAGACCCTGAAGCTAGGTCCAGAAGCTACTGGGAGCTAGCTAATTCACTGATTGCGGCCAGGACTAGAGGTCCTGTCCCACCCAAAGTCCCGACTGAAGGCAACAGCCCAATGAGGGGGGATAGAAAGCCACCGCCACGGCTCAGAGATCCCACGGGCCAGCATCTGCGGGCAAAGGGCTCCTCAGCTAACCAAAAGCCGGGAGCGGACTCCTGAAGTTGCAAGCGCAGGTAGTCCACCATCACAAACAGGTGCAGGAGAAAGACAGAGACCACCAACCGGGTGGGGGACCAGACTGCAGATGGCTGCGGGCACCGACCACCATCACCTTGGTTTACCAGAGACTCGTGTGTTTACTAATAGTGAGTACATCAGTGCCCTCCGGCCGCCCATCTCCCTGCACCGCCAAACATCCCCAATGAGTCCCGGGGCCACCATCCCTGCACATGGAGGGGTTAACAACTTGTTGCACAACTGCAGTGGTGGTGTCCATCTTCACCACATCCTGTGGGTGGCGTCACGAACTTAACACTGCTCCGGCCGTACAACTACGTCCCCAAACCACAAACCCCTTTTTGATTGACGTGACTGCAGGACCCCCGGGTCCGGAGACCCTCAAGCCACCCACTGAAGGTCCAGACCCGAGCGGCTCTGCCTCTGAGCACGGGGCGGTACATGTGCACAGTGGAGCGTTTTTTGTTATTAATGGAAATTACGTTAGGGAGTTTTTGGAGAAGTTTTTAATTTTCTAAAGCATTTCCTGGAACATTTGTGAAGCTTTTCAAAGAGTGTTTTTTTCTTCTTCTTTTTTTTCTAAAGTGTATGTGTGTGTGTGTATGTATGTATGTATGTGGGGTTTTTTTTTGTTTGCTTTTTTTTTTCTTTGCAAGCTTTTGATTGGACAAAGTCTAGTTTGGAGCAGACTCCAAAAGGGTCCACTTTATAAACACGACATTCACTTTTTTTCACATCAAACATTTTTGAGAACTTCAAACAAGAACAACCCCCCCCCCAAAAAAAAACAAAAGCAAAAAAAAACCCCAGTGAACATATGAATAGCACAGTTGTTTTAGAATACAAGTAAATTAGCATAGTCTTCCAAGCATTTTTGAAGCAATTTTTCAGGCATTTTTTTTTAAGCATATTATAATGCAAGCGGAAAGTGGACCCACTGGGCCACAGCACACAGAATACCTGAGGGGCGTGACTAATGCTCACATCAGGTTTTCACCAGAGCTTCTAATAGTGAGGGTGGAAACACATCTATGCGAGTAAAATCGGTCCGACTGGGCTGAAAAAAACTCGGCTGATTTTAGTTCACGTTAGGTCCAAATGCAACGCAAGTGCGATGCTATTTCTGAATAAATTAATGATTTTACTAGCGTGTGTAATGCATATTTTTTACTATGTCATCTGCCATTCAGCGCTGCTACATGGCCGCTGACAGCAGACACAGACAGCCATGTAGCAGAGCTGAATGGCAGATGACAGCAGACACAGACAGAGCCGCACAATCAGAATGAACTCGGGTGAACTTAACCCGACTTCATTGTCATGCTGCGGCTCTGTCTGTGCCGTGTCCTGATTAGCGGTCACCAGTGAAGGGCTCACCGGTGACCACTAATCCCCCAAGTGACTGAAGTTAGCAGCCCTCTCTCATACTAACCGATCCCCGGCGCTGCGCTGCACGGCATTCACACTGCTGCAGCGGCTTTTACTGTTTTGAAAAAGCCGGCCGCTCATTAAACAATCTCGTATTCCCTGCTTTCCCCGCCCACAGGCGCCTATGATTGGTTGCAGTGAGACACGCCCCCACGCTGAGTGACAGGTGTCTCACTGCACCCAATCACAGCAGCCGGTGGGCGTGTCTATACTGTGCAGTGAAATAAATAAATAATTAAAAAAAATGGCGTGCGGTCCCCCCCAATATTAATACCAGCCAGATAAAGCCATACGGCTGAAGGCTGGTATTCTCAGGATGGGGAGCTCCACGTTATGGGGAGCCCCCCAGCCTAACAAGATCAGTCAGCAGCCGCCCAGAATTGCCGCATACATTATATGCGACAGTTCTGGGACTGTACCCGGCTTTTCCCGATTTGCCCTGGTGCGTTGGCAAATCGGGGTAATAAGGAGTTAATGGCAGCCCATAGCTGCCACTAAATCCTAGATTAATCATGTCAGGCGTCTATGAGACACCCTCCATGATTAATCTGTAAATTACAGTAAATAAACACACACACACATGAAAAAATCCTTTATTAGACATAAAAAACACAAACACATTCCCTCATTACCAATTTAATAAGCCCCAAAAAGCCCTCCATATCCGGCGTACTCCACGGACCTCCAGCGTCGCTTCCAGCATGAAGGTGACAGGAGCTGCAGAAGACACCGCCGCTCCGGTCACCTCCAAGCAGCAACTGAGGTGAGTAGCGCGATCAGCTGAGCTGTCACTGTTGGAGGATCCAGCGGTGGCCGCGATTTAACCTCAGTGACAGCTCAGCTGATCGCGCTACTCACCTCAGTTGCTGCTTGGAGGTGACCGGAGCGGCGGTGTCTTCTGCAGCTCCTGTCACCTTCATGCTGGAAGCGACGCTGGAGGTCCGTGGAGTACGCCGGATATGGAGGGCTTTTTGGGGCTTATTAAATTGGTAATGAGGGAATGTGTTTGTGTTTTTTTATTTCTAATAAAGGATTTTTTTCATGTGTGTGTGTTTATTTGCTGTAATTTACAGATTAATCATGGAGGGTGTCTCATAGACTCCTGACATGATTAATCTAAGATTTAGTGGCAGCTATGGGCTGCCATTAACTCCTTATTACCCCGATTTGCCAACGCACCAGGGCAAATCGGGAAGAGCCGGGTACAGTCCCAGAACTGTCGCATATAATGTATGCGGCATTTCTGGGCGGCTGCTGACTGATATTGTTAGGCTGGGGGGCTCCCCATAACGTGGAGCTCCCCATCCTGAGAATACCAGCCTTCAGCCGTATGGCTTTATCTGGCTGGTATTAAAATTGGGGGGGACCGCACGCCATTTTTTTAATTATTTATTTATTTATTTCACTGCACAGTATAGACGCGCCCACCGGCTGCTGTGATTGGGTGCAGTGAGACACCTGTCACTCAGTGTGGGGGCGTGTCTCACTGCAACCAATCATAGGCGCCTGAGGGCGGGGAAAGCAGGGAATACGAGATTGTTTAATGAGCGGCCGGCTTTTTCAAAATAGTAAAAGCCGCCGCAGCAGTGTGAATGCCATGCAGCGCCGCGCCGGAGATCGGGGAACGGTGAGTATGAGAGAGGAGGGGAAAATGACCGACAGACTGTGAGAGAGCGACAGAGATAGTGACGGACCGACAGAGAGAGAATAGAGACCGAGAGGGAGAGACCGACTGACAGAGAATAGTGATTGACAGACATTGTGAGACCGCTCGTTTCCAGTGTTTTAGGAAACATGCGAGAAATGTATTTAGGAAATCGGATGTCACTAGGATGGTGTGAGTGCCGTCCCGTGACATCCGATTTTTTTTTACACGCTCCCATAGACTTGCATTGGAGAAACTCGCAGTAGAAACTCGCAAAAAAGCAGCATGCTGCGATTTTTTTTCTCAGTCCGATTTGGACTGAGAAAAAAATCGCAGATGAGAGCTGAATCATTCACTAACATGTGTCCGATTCCAATGCGAGATTTTCTCGCATTGCTCTACTGCGAGAAACTCGCAAGTGAGAAGCAGCCCTTAGAGTGGATTTGGCTGCAAGTAGAACCCAGGTACCACTCAGGGAGACTCAGTGCTGCGACAACTGACCCCAGGAGTATGGACACTGACAGTCTCTGTTGAGGAAGGTGCAGCCTGGACGGGTGATGTGGCAGGAAAGCCTGATAGGGTAAGGCCTTGTGCGCACTAGGCGTTTTTGCCGCGTTTTTAGCGGCGTTTTTTACCGCGTTTTTGTGCTGAAAACGCAGTGACATTGCTTCCCCAGCAATGTCAATGGGTTTTCATAAGTGCTGTCTGCACACAGCGTTTTTTTTTAGCTGCGTTTTTGTGGTGTCCACAAAAACGCAGCATGTCAATTATTTCTGCGTTTTCCACTGCGTTTTTCACTCATTGAATTCAATGAGATGTTAAAAACGCAATGAAAAACGCATATAGCCGCGTTTCTATGACTAAAAACGCAGCTATAAACGCAAGGGGTGGGCACTACAGTGACGTGTACAGGAAGAGGATTCCTTCTGTTGGTAAACACAGAAGCATGAATCCTCCCGGTACAGTCACCGCTGCCTCCACCTCCCGTCCGGTGCCATGTCAGCTCCGTGCGGCGCCATGTCTGGGCGGGAGGTGGAGGCAGCGGCGAAAACCAAAGTGAACAGTAGAAAAAAAAAATGTCATATTATACTCACCTGTCCGCAGGGTCCCGGTGCCATGCCCGCTCCCAGCTCCTCCCGGTACCGCCGCTCTGGCTGTGTGCAGTCTCCCCGGGGCAGGACCTTGCTTGCAGGACCTGGCGGTGGATCACCTGATGCAGTCACCTGACGCATCAGCTGATCGCGGTGTCGCCGGCTTTTTCGCGCCCGGCCGGCTATCAGCTGATCCTGCAGTCAGGGGACTTCATCAGCTGATTACCGGCAGCTCCTGCTGCGATCGGACGGGATCAGACTCCTGTCCAATCGATCGCTCCAGGAGCTGCCGGTAATCAGCACAGCACATAAGTGAGTATTATTTTTTTTTTCTACTGATGCATCAGCTGATTGTATAACCGGCTTTTATACAATCAGCTGATGTGTGATGTGATTCAGGCACTTGATCCTGACACATCATCTGATCGCTCTGCCTTCCAGCAAACCGATCAGATGATATTGGATCCGGATTGGACGGCGCGGGACCCTAACCCAGGATTACTGCGGAGGGGGGTTTATTTCAATAAAGATGGAGTCACTAATTGTGTTGTGTTTTATTTCTAATAAAAATATTTTTCTGTGTGTTGTGTTTTTTTTTTATCATTACTAGAAATTCATGGTGGCCATGTCTAATATTGGCGTGACACCATGAATTTCGGGCTTAGGGCTAGCTGATAATATACAGCTAGCCCTAACTCCATTATTACCTAGCTAGCCACCCGGCTTCAGGGCAGCTGGAAGAGTTGGATACAGCGCCAGAAGATGGCGCTTCTATGAAAGCGCCATTTTCTGGGGTGGCTGCAGACTGCAATTCGCAGTGGGGGTGCCCAGAAAGCATGGGCACCCTGCACTGTGGATTCCAATCCCCAGCTGCCTAGTTGTACCCGGCTGGACTCAAAAATTAGCCGAAGCCCACGTCATTTTTTTTTTTTTAATTATTTCATGAAATAATTAAAAAAAAGGGCTTCTCTATATTTTTGGTTCCCAGCCGGGTACAAATAGGCAGCTGGGGGTTGGGGGCAGCCCGTACCTGCCTGCTGTACCCGGATAGCATACAAAAATATGGCGAAGCCCATGTCATTTTTTTTTTTCCTTTTGGGCAAAAAACTGCATACAGTCCTGGATGGAGGATGCTGAGCCTTGTGGTTCTGCAGCTGCTGTCTGCTCTCCTGCATACACTAGTGAATGGAGGATGCTGAGACTTGTAGTTCTGCAGCTGCTGTCTGCTCTCCTGCATACACTAATGAATGGAGGATGCTGAGACTTGTAGTTCTGCAGCTGCTGTCTGCTCTCCTGCATACACTAGTGAATGGAGGATGCTGAGACTTGTAGTTCTGCAGCTGCTGTCTGCTCTCCTGCATACACTAGTGAATGGAGGATGCTGAGACTTGTAGTTCTGCAGCTGCTGTCTGCTCTCCTGCATACACTAGTGAATGGAGGATGCTGAGACTTGTAGTTCTGCAGCTGCTGTCTGCTCTCCTGCATACACTAGTGAATGGAGGATGCTGAGACTTGTAGTTCTGCAGCTGTCTGCTCTCCTGCATAGTGAACATTTTGAAGAAGGAAATGACATCAGACCTTTTTTTTTTTTTTTTTTTTCATCAACAATCTTTAATGGCATTGTGCACTGATTAAAAACGCAGTGAGTAAAAACGCAGCAAAAAACGCACCAAATCGCGGCCAAAACGCATGCGTTTTTGCCGCGTTTTTTAGCCGTGGGTGCGGTTTTTAGACAAAAACGCACATAAAAACGCAGCGTGAAAAAAACGCCTAGTGCGCACATACCCTTAGGCTATGTGCACACAGTGCGTTTTTCTCGGCGTTTTTGCGCGTTTTTCGGGTGCGTTTTTGGCCTCAAAACTGCATGACTTTGCTTCCCCAGCAAAGTCTGAGTTTTCATTTTTGCTGTCCCCACACAGCGTTTTTTTTCAGCTGCGTTTTTGTGGTGACCACAAAAACGCAGCATGTCAATTATTCCCGCGTTTTTCACTGCGCTTTTCATCCATTGAGTTCAATGGGATGTTGAAAGACGCAATGAGAAACGCAAATAGCTGCGTTTTGGTGCGTTTCTAAGACCAAAAACGCAGCTATAAACGCAGGAGGTGGGTAGCAAAGTGACGTGTACAGGAAGAGGATTCCTTCTGTCAGTATATACAGAAGCGTGAATCCTCCCGGTACCGTCACCGCCGCTTCCATCTCCCGTCCTGTGCATGTATGCTGCCGTCTGGGCGGGAGGTGGAAGCGGCTGCGAAAACAAAAGTTAACAGTAGAAAAAAAAAAAAAAAGTTATACTCACCTGTCTGCAGACTCTCGGTGCCATGCCCGCTCCCAGCTCCACTCACGGTATCGCCGCTCTGGCTGTGTGCAGACGGCTGGGACACCTCCGGCTCCGATAGATGCAGGACCTGGCGATGGATCACCTGATGCAGTCACCTGACGCATCAGGTGATCGTAAGTATCGCGGTGACGCGGGCACCCGGCCGGTATCAGCGGATGCGTCAGGAGACTTCATCCCTGATTACCGGCAGCTGCTGCAGCGATCGGACAGGATCAGACTCCCGCCCCATCGCTCCAGGAGCTGCCGGTAATCAGCACATAAGTGAGTATTATTTTTTTTTTTTTTGCACCGATGCATCTGCTGATTGTATAAACGGCTTTTATACAATCAGCTGATGTGTGATGTGATTCAGGCACTTGATCCTGACACATCATCTGATCGCTTTGCCTTCCAGCAAACCGATCAGATGATATTGGATCCAGATTGGACGGCGCGGGACCCTGACCCAGGATTACTGCGGAGGGGGGTTCTTTATTTCAATAAAGATGGAGTCACTAATTGTGTTGTGTTTTATTTCTAATAAAAATATTTTTCTGTGTGTTGTGGTTTTTTTTTTATCTTTACTAGAAATTCATGGTGGCCATGTCTAATATTGGCGTGACACCATGAATTTCGGGCTTAGGGCTAGCTGATAATATACAGCTAGCCCTAACTCCATTATTACCTAGCTAGCCACCCGGCATCAGGGCAGCTAGAAGAGTTGGATACAGCGCCAGAAGATGGCGCTTCTATGAAAGCGCCATTTTCTGGGGTGGCTGCGGGACTGCAATTCACAGCGGGGGTGCCCAGAAAGCTTGGGCACCCTGCACTGTGGATTCCAATCCCCAGCTGCCTAGTTGTACCCGGCTGGACTCAAAAACTGGGCGAAGCTCACGTCATTTTTTTTTAAAATTATTTCATGAAATTCATGAAATAATTTAAAAAAAAAGGGCTTCCCTATATTTTTGGTTCCCAGCCGGGTACAAATAGGCAGCTGGGGGGTTGGGGGCAGCCCGTACCTGCCTGCTGTACCCGGCTAGCATACATAAATATGGCGAAGCCCACGTCATTTTTTTTTGTTTGGGGGGGCAAAGAAATCCTGCATACAGTCCTGGAAGGAGGATGCTGAGCCTTGTAGTTCGACAGCTGCTGTCTGCTCTCCTGCATACACTATTGGATGGAGGATGCTGAGCCTTGTAGTTCTGCAGCTGTCTGCTCTTCTGCATACACTAGTGGAGAATGAAGAACACATTGAAGAAGGAAATGACATCAGACCTTTTTTTTTGTTCACTGATAAAAAACGCATAAGGACGCAGTGAGCAAAAACGCAGCAAAAAACGCACCAAATCGCGGCAAAACGCGTGCGTTTTTTGCCGCGTTTTTTCGACGCAGGTGCGTTTTTGTGCGTTTTTAGCGGCCAAAAACGCACAAAAACGCAGCGTCAAAAAAACGCACTGTGTGCACATAGCCTAAGATGCAGCAGAGGTGACCAGCACAGCAGGCTTGGCCAATATGGTACAATGCAGCAGGACGGGCCGGCACAGCAGGCTTGGCCAACATGGTATGATGCAGCAGCTGGGACTGCGAAACAGAGGTGTCAGTAGCACAGCAGCCGTAGACTGAGAGGCACTTCCGGGTTAAGGCGTGTTGTTGATCATATAAGAAAAGGTGCACTCGCGTGCCCCAAGAGTGCTCCCAAAAGACCTGTGTGGCGTGTGCAGGCCCCTGGAGTTGGCGGCAGGGACCTGGGACGAAGCAGCCACCACTAAGTAGCTGGGAGAGTGAGTGTGCCGGTGTCCCCACCAGGGAAGAGGGCTAGGACAGTGCGTGGACGCCGGTAAGCGTGTTACACAAATGTCTTTTAAAAGAAAAGACAAAAAACAAAACCTCCCTGTGAATATATCCTTACTATCCCTTACGTAAGGCATGCTTGTTCTCCACCATTTAAAAATTACAATGTTACTTCTTTTTATGATCAATTCTTTGTGAGACCAAAAATATAATATACCTTTATATGATAACATACAATGAGTGGCTGGTTTGAAGATTGTGTGCAAATATCCAGCAAGGTGTCTGCTCAAACAGCGGATATTGCCTATTATAGCCAATTTTTATCTGTTGGTGTCCTGACTTCCTTTATTGTTGCTCGTATGTTTTGTATAGATTCTGGAAACTTTCTGTGGAAAAGGAAATATGTAGGCATTGAATCTAATAATTTCCTATGGTGACTATTGATGAGCGCGCTCTACCAAGCTAGGGTGCTCTGTATGCGTAATGAGAAGTTGGATGCTCGGATAGGCGTCACTCGTGTACCGAGTATAATGGAAGCCATTGAAAAGCTCTCCTGGAAAAATACTTGAGTTCCTCATTGACTTCCATTATATTTGGTACTCGAGTCGAGCCCATCCGAGCGTCCGACTGCTCATTACAAGACCCAAGTATGGTAGTGCCACCTCATTACTAAAGGCCCCGTTACACGCAACGACGTATCTAACGATATATCGCCGGGTCATGGATTTCGTGACACACATCCGCCATCGTTAGCGACGTTGCGTGTGACACCAACGAACAGCCGTTAACGATCAAAAATACTCCCCTTATCGTTGATCGTTGACACATCATTAAATTTCAAAAAATCGTTGATTGTTGCAGGACGGAGGTTGTTCGCCATTCCCGAGGCAGCACACATCGCTATGTGTGACACCCCGGGAACAACGAACTACAGCTTACCTGCGGCAGCCGGCAATGAAGAAGGAAGGAGGTGGGCGGGATGTTACGGCCGCTCATCTCTGCCCCTCCGCTTCTATTGGGCGGCCGCTTAGTGACGCTGCACAAACCGCTTAGAAAGGAGGCGGTTCACCGGCAACAGCGACGTCGCTAGGCAGGTAAGTCCCATGTGACGACTCCTAACGATTTTGTGCGCCACGGGCAGCGATTTGCCCGTCATGCACAACCGACGGGGGCGGGTACTTTCACCAGCAATATCGCTAGCGATGTCGCTGCGTGTAAAGCCCCCTTAATAGTGACGCATTACACAACTTGCAACATCCTGCTACTGCGACAGATGCAAATGTTTCCAAATAAGTTGGATTGTCTATTGCAAGTGACGCACTTTCCATAGCCTTCAATACAAGTTGCAACTAACTTGTCGCAACTTGGCGATTTTTCTTTTTCTTCTTTTTTTTTTTTTTTTTTATACAGCAAAATCAAAACTGTAAAATAGTCGAGTGACTGCAAGTCAAAGACAAGTTGCATAGATGTTGTGAGAATTGGTGTTCTAGGCTAAAACGTCCAAGAAACAACATCCTGGTTTCACAAGGATTTATTTGGATTTCTCTTCCAAAATCTGCATGAAAACCACCCAGAAGCCAACTCTCATTGTCTTTAATGGGAAATCCAAATTGCCATTCATAGGCTGTGGATTTTTTAGCTGCAAATTGAATGGACCCTCAATTAGTTACATGTCACTAATTGAAGGGGCTTCTGTGCGTCGCCGCATGTTGCCTACTGCCCAGTGAATGGAGCTCATCATTGTGCAGAATACCAGCAGGTCAAACTGTAGGATCTGCTCAGATATTTGCCCCTTAGAAGGTAAAAAAGCCCAATAACAGCTGATGATTTTTTGCATCAGATCTGATCTGATGCATTGCGTGAGTTTGATGCAATGGTCATTTCTGCACTCAGACTAATGGAGTAAGAAGTATTTGGCTGCAGCAAAAAAATGTCAAATCATCCTGAAAAATACTGCAAAAACATGTCATTTTTTCCCCCCTAAAAATGCTGCACGTAAAGCGCCCTCACAAAACAAATTTATGGAGGGCATTGGGGAAAATGGTCAGGCTCCACGTTCTTACAACAGCATATACATATTCGTATATTGGCTGCATTTCTGCCACTACTCAAAATGATTACTTTTGGATGAAAATAGCACACGTTTTTATATGCGGAACTGAACCTGGCATGAAGCTACATTCCCACAATGCATATTTGAGTTTTTGATGATGCTGATTTTCTGCAGCATTTCTGCACTGTTACCTAATGGTTTGGTTTTTTACTTGTGTTTTTATCACATTTTTTGATGCTGCAGTTTTTGTCTCTTACATCATATTTAAATAAAGCTGTTTTATTTTTGATGCTTCCTGGTATTTGGCTTTTACAAGACTTTAGTGATTGTCATGTGCAGATTCCTGTATGCGTTTATAGATCAGCTAAGTTTTCACAATGGAAATTTCCTAAAAATGCACGTGGTTTTTTTTTGGTTTTTTTTCCGCATCTAAAACAATTCTAACTGTGAGCTTATGATTTTTTGTGAGTTTTTGACTGTTTTTGCTGTGTCAAAAACACTGTGTTACATTTTCAGCAATGTAGGTGGGATTTATAGAGATTTTCCGCCCACGTTTATACTCAACGTAAACTGACCTGCAGCGCGTGTTCAAATCCGCAACGTCTGTTTCTCTTGCGGGTACACTGAGTGTTCTGTGCAGATTTTACCCCTAGACTTGCATTAATGTGTAAAATCAGCAGGTAAAAAATGCACCTGCACTTTTAGTGCGTTTCCGCATATGATCCGCACATAAAGTGGGGAAAATAAGTATTTGATACACTGCCGATTTTGCAAATTTTCCCATGTACAAAGAATGGAGAGGCTTGTACTTTATATTGTAGGTACAAATTTTAAGGCCCTTTTCAGACGTCCGTGTTTGAACAGGTACAAGCCACACGCATTGGTGTGTGACATGTATGTTTACATATGTGTGACATCAGTGTGACACATACTGGAGAAAACACGAGTCTTTGACATAAAAAGATTTTCTCTATTCACCTGTATCCAGCGCTCTTTTCTTGCTTTGCTGTCTCCTGCTTCTGACCCCCACTCATTAGCTCATTATATTCATTGAATATTCACTACACTGAGGACCTGGAAGCCGGAGCATTGTGGTGACAGCACCGCCGGTGACAGGTGAGTATCCAGGAAGCAGTGTGTGTGCTGTGACGTCCAGGAGGTCATTGTAGTTTTCAATGAACTCTGATGACATCCTAATGACACCCCCACAACACTCACGCTACAGCGGGTGTCCCCACGGTGACTTCACGGGTTCATCAGAGTTCATTGGGAACTCCAATGACCTCCTGGACGTCACTGCACACACTGTTTGCTTGATACTCACCTGTCACCGGCGATGCGGTCCTCAGTGCTGTACCCGCGTTGCTCCGGTTTCCAGGTCCTCAGTGCAGTGATCAATGAATATAATAAGCGGCGGTCAGTAGCAGGAGGCAGCAAAGCTGAAGAAAACAGCGCTGGATACAGGTGGATATAGAAAATCTTTTAATTTCAATGACACGTTTTCTCCGGTATGTGTCACATGCATCACGTCAGTGTGCGATCCATGTGACACCCGAGCTGCTGGAGAAAAAACGGGCATGTGTGTGTTTGATGTGTGTGTGATTGTGTGATGTGTGTGTGTGTGTGATGTGTGTGTGTGTGTGTGTGTGTGTGTGTGTGTGTGCGGGGCCAAGAAAGGGTCACACAGGCCGTGTGAGTAACTCCAGAGAATAATATGGGTGTGTGGCATCCGTGTTAAAAACGGATGTTACACATACTTGAAACCTGGACGTCTGAAACTGCCTAACTGTGACAGACAGAATCCCTCCCAAAAAAATCCAGAAAATCACATTGTATGATTTTTAATTTAAGTTGCATTTTATTGCATGAAATAAATATTTAATCACCAATCAACCAGCAAGAATTCTAGCTCACAGACCTGTTTTTTTCCTTTTAAGAAGTCCTCCTACTCTGCACTCATTACCTGTATTAATTGCACCTGTTTGAGCCCGTTACCTGTATAAAGGACACCTGTCCACACTCAATCATACTCCAACCTCTTTACCATGGTCAAGACCAAAGAGCTGTCTAAGGACACCAAGGGCAAAATTGTAGACCTGCAAAAGGCTGGATGGGCTATTGGACAATAGGCAAGCAGCTTGGTGAGAAAGCAACAACTGTTGTAATTATTAGAAAATGGAGGAAACATAAGATGACTGTCAATCTTACTTGTTCAGGGGCTCACTGCAAGATCTCGTCTCTTGGTGTAAGATGACCTGAAGAGAGCTGGGACCACAGTCTCAAAGATTATTGTTGGTAACACACTATGCCGTCAAGGATTAAAATCCTACAGGGCACGCGAGGTCCCCCTGCTCACAACAACACATGTTCAGGCCTGTTTGAAGGTCGCCAATGACAATCTGGATGATCCAGAGGAGGCATGGGAGAAGGCTGGATTGTGGCTGGGTCTTCCAATGTGACAATGACCCAAAATTCTACACATTCTACGCAAGGATAACCGGTTAAAAACAATATTCAAAGATCCTCCATTTATATGCTACAGGCAACCTCCTAATTTAAGGAGCATCATGATCCGAAGCTCAATGCCCTAAGACACACTAAGAGGAACTTATCCTTGCAATGTAAAGAGCTGCAAAACCTGCGCTCATGTAGAGACCAAAAAACGGATACAGATCTGTAACACACAGAAGGACTATAAAATTCCTGGGACATTCACATGTTCCTCCTCCAATGTAGTGTACTTAATCCTGGGCACTATATGTCCTATTGGGGGTCTGTATGTTGGACTGAAAGCAAGAATGAGATCTCACCACCACACAATAACAGACAAAAAAATCCTCATTTACCTGTGGCCAAACATTTCTGTGTTTCGGGACACAATGTAAACCACATGAAAGTTGTCATATTAAAAGGTAACTTCAGATCACACAACCATTGAAGGGTCTGGGAATACAAATTCGTTACAATGTTTAACTCTGTGCACACAGGACTCAACCTGTCAGGAGGATTTATGACTCACTACAAAATCTGAGGAGTCTGCTCCAGAGTCTGAAGGCACTAGACATCTGATGCTACATGGATATTGGGAGAATAAAACTCTCACACCACTAATCAAAGCTAATTAAGAATTCACTCTCTAAGCTCAGTGTTTATTTAAATGTCCTTTTACTATGTATCCCTCTGCTCTGTTTGTGTATATATTTGTGTTTCTTCAGATATTTTGTCATACCAAGCCTGATGAAGAAACCTGAGATGTCTCGAAAGCTTGCTTTGTAACATCATTTTATTTTTATTTTAGTTAGCCATTAAAAGGTATCACAACTACAAAATTATAATTTTGTTTCTCTCACGGAGAGCAATCAATCAATGATCCAAAACACACAGCCAGGGCAACTAAGGAGTGGCTCCGTAAGAAGCATTTCAAGGTCCTGTAGTGGCATACTCAGTTTCCAGACCTGAACCCAATAGAAAATCTTTTGAGGGAGCTGAAACTCAATGTTGCCCAGTGACCGCTCCGAAACCTGAAGATCTGGAGCAGATCTGTATGGAGGAGTGGGCCAAAATCCCTGCTGCAGTGTGTGCAAACTTGGTCAAAAACTACAGGAAACGTCTGACCTCTGTAATTGCAAACAAAGGTTTCTACCAAATATTAAGTTCTGTTTTTCTATTGTATCAAATACTTTCATGCAAATTAATAAGAATCGTACATTGTTATTTTCTGGATTTTGTGTATCTAAAATAAAATTTACAGACCTCTCCATTTTGTGTTGGTGGGAAAACAAGCAAAATCAGCAGTGTATCAAATACTTATTGTCCCCACTGTAAGTATATCAAAGGTTTGTCAAAGCCAAATACCAGAAGTGTCCAAAACAAAGCAGCTTTATTTAAAACATGACATAAGAACAGGAGATGGATACCGCAACATAAAAAATGCGATACAAGTGCATGTTAAAAAAATGCACAATGAAAAAATACAAGAACCGTAATTTAAATAGGGGCAGAAATTCTGTAACCTCAAAAGCTCATTGTGGGGAGGCAGCCTCAAGGGGAAAATCTTCACATAAAACTTAGTGTACCTGCAAGAGAAATTTACATTTTGCAGATCTGAAACACGCACTGCAGGTCAGTTTATGCCTCATAAAAAATTTGATTTTTATGACTCACTACTTTCTTGGATGTGCAAGACGCAGTGATAATACGCAGCTTCAAAACCTTATTGTGGGAATTTAACCCATTTAAAGCCTTGTGCGCACACTGCATTTTTGGCCGCGGTTTTTGCTGCAGAAAAGGTGCGTTTTTTGTTCATACAGTCCTCCCCCAGCAAAATCTATGAGAAATTCAAAATGCTGTGCACACACTGCGTTTTTTTTCCCTACAGGTTTTGCTGCAGAATTTTTGCAGCAAAAGGAAGCAGCATGTCACTTCTTTTCCGCAGGTACCTGTGATTTTGCCATTAAATAATGGTTAAAAACTGCAGGGACACAACCGCGGAAAATCTGCACCAAAGCCGCAACAAACTGCGGTAAACCGCATGCGGATTTCAGGCGCTTTTTTTGCCGCAGGTGCGGAATTCTGCCAGAGGGTGCGTATTTTGCTTAAGAATCTCATCAACCCAGTGCGCACAGACCCTAAAAGTAGAGACCTACAAAGATGCAGTATCATTATGGACTCACGCAACATAGATCCGTGATAGGCAGTTATTCTTTATTCACATTATGAAAACATTTAACAAAAGGTTATAAACAATCTTTTATCTATTGACATAAAATGATAAAATTAAATAGATTTCTAATACATTTACATATGAAAACAGATAAAATTATGAAATGATACAAATTTTTTTTATAAATAGTTAATTCAGACAGTGGCTACTAGTTCATATAACTGCAATCACTAGAGAGAGAACAAAAAAAGGCAAAAATGTGTAAAATGACACAATTGTAACATTAGTTCTAACTGTAGAGTAATATTATATATAGTGATATGTGAATAGTAACTATTTGTGTTTGGATTGTTCGTAACAAATGCCAAAGTAATATTCCGGTATTGGTCACAAATAACGAACCTAATAGAAATCAATGGGGACCCCGAGCATTTTTCTTTCTTTTGATGAACCTTGGATTAAGAGTAACTTGGTTTGAGAGCGTTTTGTAAGGCAAGCAAAGCTTTCTAAAAATGTGTAACTTGGTGTAAGAACAATGATTTGCAATAAAAGCAAATGCTCACCGTGCACACTTCCGGTTCCGTACTTTCACCGCACTCTGACCCGCTCTGGAGGTAACTTTCTATACATATGTAATGTATATACAATAGTACACCATTGCACAGTACAGTATATCCGCTACTTTTTAGCATGTCTATGAATTTGCATTTGTGGATACAGTATTGTACTTTCTTTCTGGTAACCAGTGCAGCACATTGCTTGTACTGTAATATAATTGCCCGTGCAGTATTCCTACCCCACATTTGGCTTAGTTCTGCCCTTATTTTGGGGAGAATATATTTGGGGTGGGTTTTTTGTGTATTGTACTAGAATAAAGGTTGTCATACTTGGACATCATTTTTTTTCTCTCTAAAGTGTACACCAACAATTCTATTGTAAGATAACGTGCAGTTTAATTTGTTTACGATTTTTACTGTACAGTATTTTGTATTAGTGTACTGTAATCATTTTATATGATTACAGTACATTATATTGTATGGGCGGCACGGTGGCTCAGTGGTTAGCACTGCGGTCTTGCAGCGCTGGGGTCCTGGGTTTAAATCCCACCAAGGACATCTGCAAGGAGTGTGTATGCTCTCCCCGTGTTTGCGTGGGTTTCCTCCGGGTTCTCCGGTTTCCTCCCACACTCGAAAGACATACTGATAGGGAATATAAATTGTGAGCCCCAATGGGGACAGTGTTGCCAATGTATGTAAAGCGCTGTGGAATTAATAGCACTATATAAATTAATAAAATTATTTATTATTACTGTAATGTTTATATAAATACAGTAAATATTTTTGAGTAGTGGAACAAATTGTCTGTGTTTCAATTATTTCCTATGGGAAAATGCGCTTTGATATAAGAGTAACTTGGTTTAAGAGCTCACTCCCGGAACCAATTATACTCGTAATGCAAGGTTCCACTGTACTGGACTAATTCTTGGCATAATCCGAACACGAATAGTTACTATTCACCCATCTCTAGTTATATTTCTATACGCTGCTGTATGAGATAGAGGCCAATAGTGTCACTGTTCTGCTGACTATGGAGGAATTCGCGTATCAGAGATCCCATCACGGTCCTGGCGCAGATGCAGCCTGTGCCCCCCTCCCTCCCGCAGCCTGCAGTGCCCCCTCTGGCCTCTATGTGGCCACATCACATGTTGAGCCCTTTTCTTCTTTCTTTCCTGATTCCAGAGGCAGCCGGCTAATTAGCTGCATAGCCCTGCCTTTCTGTGCTCAGTATTGTAATGAGGTAGGAGGGATGTCCAGCTCTGCCCTCACACAGGCTTCGTTCCCAGTGCTAGCTGTAGGAAAGCTCGGAGTTTTCTATGTGGCACAATACAAACATTACAAAGGTCCAGCTGCAGAAGTGACCGGGAACATGTCTGTAGCCGGAGTGCGGACACACAGGCCAATGCCATAGGTCTGACCACTATTCTGCACCATGGGGAACCAGCCGGCCAAACCCGAGGAGCAGGAGCCAGGTTTGTGGGATCCTTTATTACAGAGCATTGTCATGTATGTGCAGGCAGATTGGGGATGAAGTTGTGACCTTGTGAGGATCCATTGCAGCCCTGTCCTGTGTGCGCACAATGAGGAGGCTACACAGGAGCCGGCATCTGCTGCTGCCTGGTGCCTGTCACTGATTATCCCTCTGCAGCTGGGAAGTTCTAGCCCTGCCCTCCTGGCATCAGGCTGCTCAGCTGGAGAATGGGCACCACATTTCATCAGGCCAATTACTGCTAGAACTGGACATAGCGGATGGACGGAACGGAGAAATATGGCAAATTGCATAAATGCTTAATGAATCGAGGGGGTCAAATTCTCAACAACCCCCCGGAGTCTGGCAGTTAATCAGTTGCCCAACTGGTGGCATCTGTTTTTATCAAATTGTCCAACAGGCGTTCAATATCTAGACATAATCATATTTGAGCTTAAAGGGAATCTGTCACCAAGTTTTTGCTCGACCATCTGTAGAGACAAAGACCCTGATTCCAGCGATGTGTCACTTACTGAGCTTTTTGCTGTCATTTTGATAAAATTAATGTTTTCTCTGCGGCAGATCTAGCAGTTATACAGAGCTCATGAATATGCTGGACTACTTTACAGCACACAAAGTAGTCCTCTAATGATAATCTACTGCTGATTAATCAGTGGTTTTATCAAAACTACACTAAGCAGCCCAGTAAGTGACACATCACTGGAATCCGGATCTCTGCCGTCACATTATGCTGATCTCAGATTAGGTGGCAAAAAGTTGGTGACATATTCCCATTAAGGCTGGTTTCGCAGGATTATAATACAGGGCATGAATTATGTTTAGGTATTACTTGAATTTTTGTATTTGTACATGGCATTTCATTTGTTGTTACGTGGTGAATTTTAGGCTTGGTCATTATTTGGTAAATGTAATATGCATTGCTTATATAGCACCATCATATTCTATAGCACTTTACAGACGTCATCACTGGCCCCATTGGGTCTCAGAATCTAAACTCCCCACCAGTATTATTATTATTATTATTATTTATTATTATGGCGCCATCAATTCCATGGTGCTTTACATGTGAAAGGGGTGTACATAATAGGGACAAGTACAATAATCATAAACAATATAAGATACAGACTGGTACAGGAGGACAGAGGTCCCTGCCCGCGAGGAATCACAGTCTACAAGGGATAGGTGAGGATACAGTAGGTCTACAGTATGTCTTTGGAGTGTGGAGGGAACTCGGAGGACACCCACACAAACACAGGGAGAGCATACAAACTCCTTGTAGATGTCTTTGGTGGGATTTGAACCCGATATCCTGGAGTGCCTCTGTGCTGCCCAAAAAGGGGAGGGAGGACGGAAGGGGGCAAAACTGATAACGATGTCCATTTTCAGAAGTGTTCTACAGACCCAAGTCTAATCACAGGAACTGAGCACTTCATATACACCAATTAAGTTGGGGGTCATTACACCCACGGTTGGGAGAGGTCTTGGCGTCCCTACTAGGACTGTATAAATGTTTCTGAAATATACTCCCCTTAAACTGACCAGAATTAAAAATGATAAACGCATATAAACATTGATTTTTTTTTTCCTATTTAATATCAGTGGAAGCGAATTCTTAACCCTTTAAAATGAAGCAAAAGTTTCATCCTTTTTTAAATAAGGTAAATTTTGGAAGTTGGATATTTTTGATATTCAATGTTTTTGCAGTAAATAGAATTTGAGGATAAAATAAGAGAACATGTCTGCCTCTGTGCCTAGGTATAATGCCCTCTCCATCCTGAGCGCTCTGGTTACAGTATCACCGGGAGCAGGTAACGTTCACTGCTTTCCATAGAGCTGCTGGTGTAGGATTACAGTGTGACATATTGCAGCCGTCGGAGCACGTGTGACTCTAGAAGACGCTGAATATTGATCTATCGTTTATTGGATCAACCTTACAAGATGTCTCCATCCAGAAGCACAAGACGCTGCAGAAATGTACTGACAACAAACAAGATGTGACATATGATGCGGAGCGCTGCAGTCTGATATCCAGTGTAAAGTGCCCCGCGAGCTGCCAGCCCGTGCCCGTCTGCCTCACATAGTACAAACCTTTCATTAGGCAATAAACCGCGGTGACATTAATGATGACTGGCGGCAGCACCGCGGGCACGATCAGAAAGTATCGCTGTAATAACCAGAGGATTGCAGACTGCTTCTGTATCCGGTACCTCAAGGCCTAACATCTTGGCGGCCATGGTGGGCACACTGGCATTACATATAAAAGGTGTACGTTTCTGCTTAACAGTATAGTATTAATCAAAAATTGCCTGGGTGTATATAGGTGGGGGCTGACACAAGACCCCTTACTGTAAGGGCTTATGCACACTTGCAAGTAAATCCAACGAGTGCTATCCATGGCATTGCATCCCACTTGTACCTATGTTAATATATTGGGCCAAGAGGTACTGGAGCCAGAATAAATCCAAGGTAGAAAACCGCGCTGCTCCAGACAAAATAAAGACCCAATACACCGGATAATGTGAGAGGTGGTTTATTTCTATGCATTTCAAAGTGAAATCCCACTTCAGGAAATCCACCGATTGAGTTTCACTGCATAGAAATAAGCCACCTCTCATACATTATCCAGTGTGTTTTATCTACATTTGTCTGCAGCAACGTGGTGGTTCTTCCACGGTTTGGTTCCAGTGCCTCTCGTTTCGCCATAGACCACATGGTTACTGCAGCGGCTGCACTATGCCTCTATTACTGGTTGTGTGTCACACAACCACACAAGGTGAGCAACCAGCCCTCTTGATCTCTTCTCTGTTTTTTGGGTAAGACCCTATTGCACTCGTCTGTCCACTTAATCTATTCTATTGTGCCGGGCACATGTTGAGCCTCAAATGGCACTTGCTCATTCAAGTATATGGTCCGTGAAAAAAATCGTACAACACTCAGAGTTTTGTTTTTTTTTTTTTTTGCTCCCCACCTTTGATAACAATGGATTCCACTGCAGCAGAGCTCCAAAAGGCCTGGTCACCTCAAGTCCCTGTGTCAACTAGAACAGTTTGTAGGATTCTGTCTAGAAATGGCCTCCATGGTCGAATCCGTGCCCAGAAGCCAGCACTAAACAAAAGGCAATTAAAAAACCGTGTGGCATTTGCCAAGTCCCACAGCCTGCTAAACAGATGGACGCTGGAAAAGTGGCAGAAGGTGGATTTCTCTGATGAATCTTCAGTTGAATTACACCACAGCCACCGCAAATAGTGCAGGAGACCTACTGGAGCCCATATGGATCCAGAAAACAATTAAGTTTGGTGGTGGAAAGATCATGGTCTGGGGTTACATTCAGTATGGGGGTGTGCGAAACATTTGCAAGGTGGAACGCAATATCAATAGCCTAAAATATTAAGTATTAGCCACCTCTTACAATCCCAATCATAAAAGGGGTCAAATTCTGCAGCAGGATGGTGCTCCATCTCATACATTTATCTCTACAACAAAGTTCCTCCTGGCAAAGAAGATCAAGGTGCTCAAGGACTGGCCAGCCCAGTTACCAGACATGAACATCATTGAGCATGTTTGGGGTAGGATGAAAGAGGAAGCTTGGAAGACAAAACCAAAGAATCTAGATGAACTCTGGGAGGCATGTAAGACTGCATTCTTTGCTATTCCTGATGACTATAAATTGTATGAATCATTATTGAACTGCATGGATGCAGTCCTTCAAGCTCATGGAAGTTACAAAAAATATTAAATATGGCTCTAATAGCACCACAATTTCATTCACCAATATTATGCAACATATCTTTTACAAGTTAATTATTTGTTTAAATTTCACATTGCGTTTTGTGGGCGACAAAACTTTTGTCTTGCCAAAATCTGACCTTTCTGTGTTCATTAAATGATCAATATTTCAGCTTTGCAGCAACATGATTTTCATAACCTAGAACAAATTTGGGAGGGTTTCAGCTTTCAAAAGAGTAATTTATAAAACCAATGGATGAATTTAAAGTCCGGTTATAAGCTTTTATTTACAGAACATGGATAAGCGACAGAACTTCTGACAGGGAGTGTATATTTTTAAAGTCTTTGAGGAAACCCAAAGAGAACGTACAAAACTCCATGTGGCTATTGGGTCCAATTTATTAACGTACTTGCTGCTTTTATTGTCTAGTTTTTGACTTTTGTTTTTTTTTTCCTATCTCATTTGTGCTTGTTTCTCTTAAGTTGGGCCTTTTTAAAACTCTTTTTTTTATAAGTTCACCTGTTTATTTTTTGTTGCGTGTGTGCTACTGGGTGGGGTTTAGTTTTTTTTTATATTTTCAGCTGATTCATCAGTTGCGAATTTTCAAATGTTTAGTATAAATGTAATATAGCCCTTCCGCACTGCACCTAAAGTGATTTTATGTTTTTGGCAGTTTAGTCAAATTTGACTTTTGTGTGGTAAAAAAAAAACCTTCCAAACAGACAAAGGACAAATGAAAAGATTTTTTTCTTTTATATTTTGTGCAAAACTCATGGACTACCGTGTACTATTTGGTGAAAAATATGTCAGCGTATAATACAAGATTAAAGAAAAAAGAGAGATTGCAAATGATGAATCGGACCTATTGTCTTTTCTTGGATTTGAACCCTGGACCCGAAGTCTTATCTACTGAACTACCATCCTTCCCTTATCATAATCTGAGGATCTGCACACATCTGCCCTACTATTACTGGATTACTTTCACTTGTAAACGAGGAAGATATGAGCGTATTATTTCATTGCGGTTTATGTAACTTGCATATTATACCATTGAATTGCCATGAATACAGCAAGAAGGGTCCAGAGCACCGCCAGATAATTTGCTTAGTGCTTCATTATGGAGCAGAGATGCACACAACAGCAGTTATATTATTATTATTATTATTATTATTTATTATTATAGCGCCATTTACTCCATGGCGCTTTACAAGTGAGAGAGGGTATATGTACAACAATCATTAACAGTACAAGACAGACTGGCATAGGAGGAGAGAGAACCCTGCCCGCGAGGGCTCACAGTCTACAGGGAATGGGTGATGGTACAATAGGTGAGGACAGAGCTGGTTGCGCAGTGGTCTACTGGACTGAGGGCTATTGTAGGTTGTACGCTTGTTGGAAGAGGTGGGTCTTGAGGTTCCTCTTGAAGCTTTCCACGGTAGGGGAGAGTCTGATATGCTGAGGTAGAGCGTTCCAGAGTATGGGGGATGCACGGGAGAAATCTTGTACGCGATTGTGGGAAGAGGAGATAAGAGAGGAGTAGAGAAGGAGATCTTGTGAGGATCTGAGGTTGAGTGCAGGTAGGTACCGGGAGACTAGGTCACAGATGTAGGGAGGAGACAGGTTGTGCATGGCTTTGTATGTCATGGTTAATGTTTTAAACTGGAGTCGTTGGGCGATGGGAAGCCACCCAAATAAGCAATAAAAGGATTGCTGTGACCAGGACCCTACTTGAATATTGGACATCTGTAATGAGTCAAGGCATAACCCAGGGTTTAGGGTTAATTTTTCTCATCCATGTTTTGTCCACAAGTCTTGGCCTGACCATGCTTCTCTTGACCTGAACTATCAACATATTAGACATATGTCTCTGCCAATCCTGTTTACAAGACACATGGTTGAAACGCAATTCTGAAAATAAATTCCGGAAATACTTTACTCTTCTTGTGTAAGCCGCCCTTACCCAATGTTTTATTTCCAAACACATTTTTGTATTGTGTTTTTATGGTTTTACTAAATGTGTTTTTTTTGGGGGGTAATTTTTACACATGACATACTTTTGCATTACTGCTTTTTGTAAGTTGTTATATTTTTATTAGATAAAAGCTGCAATTTACTGATAGTAAATCATTCCCCATTTCTGCCATAGACCACGTATCCCAGCCGAGGTTATCCTGTGATCTTGAAGGCTACATAGTTGTTAGGATATCCACACCCTCTAGTAGTTTTTAGTTTCTTCTAAATCTCCCCTTTACGAATCAATGTGTATATGTAATAGGGAATTACACACCATCTCTAAATATCGAGGCATTTGTGGTAATTAAAGTTTAGCTTTGAATTAAATGATTAAGGCATATTGAACTACAAATGTAATTGGCCTTATAGGCGACTTCCGGTATTTGGTATGTATAATGTAAATTATTGAAAAGGAAGAATACGGTCTATTTTTTTTTTTGTTTTTAACATCCAAAATTAGTGTCTGACTTGGAGAACAGGTTCTTCATGTTAAGTCATCCTGCGTGATGGCGCTGACTCGACATAAGTGACAAATGTTGATGTATTCTGATTACTTGGATTGTAAGATGTTCATAGTCTGAAAAACTTTCAAAAACTCTAAACCATAGGATGAAGGCAACAATTTTAATAATGTTGATTCTTCTCAAGTTCAGAAGATTCTTGAATGAGTTGAGTACTTATATGGTTGCCTTTTGAATGGAAGGGTCTATGTAATCTGCGATCAGATCACAGCTGCGGAGGAGAGGGTGGGACTAATCTCCCCATCTTCTCCATTGTGAGCTGATGAGATTATCGTACTGCACTCTATCTTCTGAGTGCAGTCCAATGTTTCACTCACACTCATAGACTTGTATGGGTGCGGGTGACACGTCTCTCGCTGACAATAACAGCATGCTGCTGCAGAATCTGGATGAGAAAAAAAGCTGACCGTCTGCACTCCCTCATTGAATAACATTGGTCCGAGTGCAATGCGAGACTCATATGCTCATGTGAGTGTAGCCTTACTCCGCTTTCCTCCCAAATTCCAACGATGTACAGATGGGGCTTTTAGATTGTGAGCCCCAAAGAGACAGTGATGATGATGAGGTCTATAAAATGCTGTGAAAATCAATGCAGTTATATGAGCAAGTAAAATGAATTTGTGCTAGAAAAGTTCTGTGCCCAGAAGAAAAGGTGCCACGGTGACTTTTGGTTACCAATGAGTACTCTATTCAAATCAAAGGGTTTTGAGTTTCCTGCTCCCAGCTTACATTACTTTCCTTGCTTGGTGATAATTAGTATTTTTTTCATTGATATACTTTGTGTGTGTGTGTGTGTGTGTGTGCGTGCGTATATATATTATATATATTATATATATTATATATATATAATATGTATGTATGTGTGTGTATATATATATATATATATATATATATATATATATATATATATATATATATATATATATATATATATATATATATATATATATATATATATATATATATATATATATATATATATATATATACACACACATACATACATATTATATATATATAATATATATAATATATATAATATATATACGCACGCACACACACACACACACACACACAAAGTATATCAATGAAAAAAATACTAATTATCACCAAGCAAGGAAAGTAATGTAAGCTGGGAGCAGGAAACTCAAAACCCTTTGATTTGAATAGAGTACTCATTGGTAACCAAAAGTCACCGTGGCACCTTTTCTTCTGGGCACAGAACTTTTCTAGCACAAATTCATTTTACTTGCTCATATATATATATATATATATAATATACAGGGTGGGCCATTTATATGGCTACACCTAAATAAAATGGGAATTGTTGGTGATATTTTCCTGTTTGGCTAATTAGTATATAGGAGGGGGGAAACGTTTCAAGATGGGTGGTGGCCGTTTTGAAGTTGGCAATTTTGGATCCAACGTTATTTTTTCCAATGGGGAGAGGGTCATGTAACACATCAAACCTATTGAGAATTTCACAAGAGAGACAATGGTGCGCTTGGTTTTAACGTAACTTTTTTCGTTCATTAGTGATTTACAATTTTAAGACCACTTATAAAATGTGTTCAAAGTGCTGCGCATTGTGATGGATTGTCAATGCAACCCTCTTCTCCCACTCTTGACACACTGATAGCAACACCGCAGATGAAATGCTGCACAGGCTTCCAGTATCCGTTGTTTCAGATGCTGCATATCTTGTATCTTCACAGCGTAGACAATTGCCTTCAGATGATCCCAAAGATAAAAGTCTAAGGGGGTCAGATCGGAAGACCTTGGTGGCCATTCAACTGGCCCACGATGACCAATCCACTTTCCAGGACACTGATCATGTAGGAATGCTCGGACCTGACACCCATAATGTGCTAGTTGCGGTTCTGCAGTGGCTGCAATTACATGATTTGCATGTGATTATGGAACACCTTTCTCCTTTCTTTTTTTATATTTGGCACATGACAAATAAAAATACAAGTTATCAGTGCTTATAACAGTTTGTCTCCAAAATTTGGTATGTAGTTTTAGCCAAGTTGTGGACACAAACTAAGGAACCTTCTTGTGAGAAATGTAACTGGAGTTGCTTTGGGCAAAACTGTCTTTGTTCATTAGTCCAATGGCAAATTCATTTTTCCTCTCGTTAAGAAAGTTTTACTTAATGTACAACCTGAATACTAAATCGCTTTCCGTCTCAGTGCCTAGGAATGTATTACTATGCGGTCGATTTGCATTTTATTCCAATTCCATGGCATTAAGGCATCCTTAGGTGGATTCTCCTTCCTGTCAAAACTAAGAATTTATTTACAGCCTGAAGGAATTCATGGTTTTCTGCACTTATTACTGTACAAAATCTAAAAGTAATAAAAATATCTAAAAACAAACCATGCAATTATTTCAACTATTTGTAAAGAAATTTCCCAATTAGTGGAATATTGTGTATATTATAACATCATTGCCAACTTTCCCTTTTTAGTTCCCCGGGATATATACACTTTTACATGTAAGCTGTTAACATGATAGATCTCTTTTTACAAGAAGCCTTTTGACTGGATAACGCCACAGATTTTTTTCTCATTTTGATATTTCAGATTTGTGAGTTGTAAAAAAATGTCACGGTTGTAATGAAGTGATTGGGATTAGGGACTTCTAAGATGACCCTCAGGCTAGGGGAGCCCCTAACTGTCCCTCATCTCTGAGATACACCTGATGGTGGTGAAGTCTGGACCCCCAGCATAACCCTAACTCCTGAGAAGCCTTATACCCGCTCACCCCCACCCTGGGAGGGAACCGGGACTGGAGTGGTAAATCTCCACACAAATACAGACAGGGAGGAACTAAAATTGACACTCATACCAGTCAAACACTGAGGTAAAGACAATATGTGCACAGGGGTAAATAAAGAAAAGGAAGGAAATACACAAGGGTATCTCCACTACACACCAAGATAGCATACAGCAGTGCTCCAGCGGCTGAATCACCATGCACCAAGACAGATATCGCTTTTGCTATATTCGGCATTGAGGAGCAGGATCCACCATCTTTTAAAGGGCGGAGGTAGCTGTGATAAGTCTATGTAGCTCCCGTGAAGCCATCAGGGTGCTACAAGGTTCTTCATCCCCACAAGGATGCAGGACCTACCCCCTAGGGCCCCGGAAGACCAGTGCCGGTAACAACAAAAACCCAGGTAATCCCAGTTTTTCCCCCAACAATCCCCCATACAATGGTACATAGCTAGGGTCAGACCAATGGATGGCCGCCTAGAGGTGGAGCCAGACCAGTCCACTAGTTGACCAGGTGGGAGGGGCAGACGGTGGAGAGTAGAGAGTGAGTTGACAGCTGTAGAGGAGTGAAGGTGGAAGTGAAGCAATGTCCGGTCTCAGGTTTACGGTAACCTTGTACCCAGGAGAGTAGTTGCTGGTGGAGTACTCCCGGAATTATGCACTGACTGGGTACAGGACCCTAGGACAGGAAAGAGCTTCAAGCTGACCTGTTAACACCTGCACAGCCAGAGGACCATCAAGGACCTCGCTGATCCTAAAAATCCAAAGACTCAGTAGCAAAGGGAGAACCGGGGACAGGACCAGAGACTCCAACCCCACAGGGTTCACGCTACCTTCAGGCGGACAGAAGTGGACAAACCACCGGACGGGGACCCCAGTTTCTCTATGCCACGGGGACCAATTTACCAGAGACAGGTGCAGGGGAAGAAGGTACCAGAGTACTGAACTGGCACTGGGACGAAGGGGACCTGAAGGTTAAACCAGCCTGCTTCGGATAACCTGTTACAATCAACCAGCAGTGAGTAAAAACCAGTTGCACTATACCTCTGTGTGGACTACTTTTTTCCGACGCCCGTCACAACACCCATCCTCCGGGGGCCCGGCCTTGCTTGCAGAGGGCCTACCATCCAGGCTGCAATTACCACCAGCCCCAGTAGTGACATTCTGCAGCAGCGGCTCCATATATATAGCCGCAACACCGCAAGTGGCGTCACGTATGAACACGAACCTAAATCCCCTGTAAATACACCCCATTACAAAAAGGGCCCAGGGTACGGAACCGGGCAACTGCCATCACCGTGACATTCCAATAGAGACTGCCCAGGACCGAGTACCCCATATCCCTGGGCGCGACATCTACAGTAAACTGTGACCCCAGCAGCAAACACTAAACTGGTCGACGCCCGACTCTCACTAATCAACCCACTAGCAGCAGGTGGCGTGTCAAACTCTGCAGCGTGAACAGTCCGAAGTCACCATGACACCTGGTGTGTACAGAGAAGCACACCACATGACAAAAGATTTCCCTCTGACCCAGCAATTCTAATCATTGCTATGATCTGATAGCAACTAATTGGTCTTTGTTCATTGTATTTCAGTGCAGTGTGGATCTAATGTTTTGTGATTAATTTGTTTTGCCATTGAAATGGGCCTAGTTTTTACATGTAGGTAATTACCAGTCTTATTTTCCCAGCAGTGAGGCCTTCCACCAAATGGCCATCACAATAACTGGCTGATCAGTATTTTAGCAGAGGTGCTGATTTTTATATAAACTAAGAATCTATAAAAAAAAAAAATCTGTATAAACAAGCTACGTAATGATCAACGCTCATTATTTATTGTAATGTATGCATTTATGGAGGAGTCAATCATTGACTGTGGCTAGTGGGTTACTAGACCATAAGGGTAAAAATCTGCCATAGCTGAAGTGACTAAAGTGTACTTTACACGCTGTGATATCGGTACCGATATCGCTAGCGAGTGTACCCGCCCCGTCGGTTGTACGTCACGGGCAAATCGCTGCCCGTGGCGCACAACATCGCTAACACCCGTGACACATACTTACCTGCCTAGCGACGTCGCTGTGGCTGGCGAACCACCTCCTTTCTAAGGGGGCGGTCCGTGCGGCGTCACTAAGCGGCCATCCAATAGAAGCGAAGGGGCAGAGATGAGCGGTACAAACATCCCGCCCACCTCCTGCTGCATTGCCGATGGACACAGGTAAGAAGATGTTCGTCGTTCCTGCGGTGTCACACACAGCGATGTGTGCTGCCGCAGGAACGACGAACAACATCGTACCTGCAGCAGCAACAATATTAAGGAAATGAACAACGTGTCAACAAGCAACGATTTTTTACGTTTTTGTGCTCGTTGATCATAGCTCATTGGTGTCACACGCTGCGATGTCGCTAACGGCGCCGGATGTGGGTTACTAACGACGTGACCCCAACGATATATCGTTAGCGATATCGCAGCGTGTAAAGTACCCTTTAGGGTTTGTGCTCCCACTGCAGATTTGAGGCAGAAATTTTTCTGCATGAAATCTGCACCTTCTGGCAGAAAAAAAACGCACCAAAAAACGCATGTGTTTTGGTGCTTTTTTGTGTCATGCGTTTTTTATTGAAGTCATTGGGTGGAAGGGCTAAAAAGTGCAGGAAAGAATGCACGAACCATTGATAATGCTACAGTTTATTTTCTGCACCAAATCTGCAAGTAAAAAATAAGCAACGTGCGCCCATTCAGAATTCTTATTGACTTTGCTCGTTAATGGTACGTAGATGAACCTTATCAGGGGCTGACACTGGAGGCAAAGGGCCCCTTTATGAGAAGTGTGTATGGGTCCCCTCCCTGCCAGATACAAGTGCTACACTGGCTATCTAAATTGCTCCCATTGGTAATAAATGTAGCGGAGGTGTGCATGCTGGACCTCTTCACCATTCAGGTAGTGCTTTTCAGAACCACATTCTCGGGATCACCGGTCACAGTGGTCGGACCTCCAGCCAACAAGAAGTTATTCCCCGATAGAATGAATTGATATGTTTGTGCAAATTTTCTATGTTCAGACTACTAAGTACACTGGGCAGGGCTGAGTTATGGCTGTGTGTTGAGTTATTTAGCGGGCACCAAATTTACACTGTATATAATGTACCATAATACATGTACAGCTTGTGTGTCGCCCGCTGCCAAGTCCCATTACCTTCAGGTGCAGGTCGCCTCAGGGACTTCAGGAGCGGCACGTGTTGGAGATTTCTTCTGGTCATGGATAAGTTGATTTGTATTGGGATTCGTGACGCCACTCTCGGTATTGCGGTCAGGGTGACCGCCACTGTAGATTAGGGGACACCTGGGGCTGATGGTGGGTGCAGTCAGTTGTAGTGGCCTCTCGAGAGTGAGGCAGGCCCCAGGGCTCTGTGTAGGTGTGTGGAACCACAGGTCGCAGAATGACCCACATGCACAGCAAGGTTGTCCTTCAGGGTTTTTACTCACGTTGGATGGCAGAACGTGAGTAACCCGTGAAAAGCTGTGATGACCAGGGTGAACCAGGAATTCCTTCAGGCTGACTTGCGAGGGTGGCTACTGACTCGCCTTCTCTAGCCCTTGTGTTGTTGTGGTGACCCCGACTTGAAGTTCCTACGGGGGTCACCCAGGGAAGTTGCATCTGCCTGTTCTCCCCTCTTTCGGCCCGCTTGCTTGTAGCCTGGACCAGGTCACTCCGGCTGCTTGCCTCCTGTGAACTATGGGCCCACTCGTTGCTACGTAGCTGCAAACATTGTGGTGTTATGGTGAGGGTCTGAAGTGCCCCCACCGGCAGGTTGAGCAGGCCAACTGAATGGGCCCCTGCTCTGGGAACCTGTAACCCATACGGGCCTGGTACCTCCTTGGCAGTCCCTCTACTCAGCCACCGCTTTGCCTCCAGCCTCGGGTGGTTTTCAGGTGGCACTACCAGGTGACTGTTCTCCCCTGTCAGTAACCACTGCACGTGCGTTGTCAGGATCGTGACAGCCTGCAGGGTCTGCTTCTTGCGACTGCTCTCCCTGAGCTGCACTAACTGACTGGCTCACTACTCCCTCCCCTCTGTGCCTGCCTACGCCACCTAGCAACCAGAGTCTCTACCACACGCCTTGAGTGGAGATGGAGGCCACGCCCCCTCCTGGATTCCCCAGGGGTCCACTCAAAGGTCTATGTGGGAGACCTGGTTACTATGTGCCTGTGTAACCACACCTCGGTCAGCCTTCTGGTTTACCTGTTTTGTACTGCCCCAGCATGGGTGCAGTACTCAGTGGTGCCTGACCAGGTCGGGGCGCCACACTTGTATAATAGTGTCCTATCTTCAGTGTTGTCCCATGAAAGGATATAACTTTTGTTTTTACAACAAGGGGGTGTACTCACTTTTGTGATAGTGTATATGAATAAATTGACACAAAGGTGTTAATCATTATCTGTAGCCTTATGGTTTTGTCCCTACACAGTCTGATAAGGGTGGGCACAACCTAAATAGTTATAGTGCCAGTCATAGATGCTTAACTTTAGTATTAACAGACAAAAAAAAAGGGAGTAGCTTCAGGCAACCTGACAATTTACCCCACGAGAACGGAGTCTTCAAGATCCGCTCTCCACCCGCTCCAAAATCTGGGTACTAGCGCAACGAGGGGGATAGGACTTTCCACTAAAACGGTCCAGGAAATCCCAAGCGTGAACCCTGAGAGCAAGCTCCCTCAGTTACCCACACTGGGGAGCGGGACCCGACTAGTTCTACACTACCGGGACCAACTGACAAGTGAACTTAGTGCCAGGAGGAATGTCATGGATCACCAGGCAACACCAGTGGAGACTGGACCCAAACTAGCTCCCCTTAGCGGCAGCGGTGTCCAGAACTTTAGTTTTACCAAGTTGTCGGTGTCCGCTTTATAGACGGAGTGAGTATGCAAGTGACCCCTTCACTCCCAACGGCACTCCCCAACACCATCACTGAGTCCCAGGGCATTCCCCCTACCCGTGGAGGGGTTAAACACCTAGCTGCCCACTCAATTGCTCCTGGGTACTCCCAGCTGCAGCAGTGGTACTCCACCTTACCACACACCATGGGTGGTGTCACGAACTTTAAATATACAATCCCTTGTAAATACCCCCTTTATTTGAGTGGCCACACGACCCCCGTGTCCGGAGACCCCTCGAGCCACTGCGGAACCGGATCAGAGCAGCCCGGCTGCTGACGTGGGGGCGGCACATAACCACTAGTCTATACCATAGCCAGTCCATGTAACGTGGTGAACTGAAAGCGCAGCCCACTCAACACTCAAAATAAGGCTACGGTTCCACTTGCGCATAGTTTCTGATGCGAGATCATAGGAGGCGATATGCTAATGACCCTCTTTTGCGAGAATCAGCCGAGGGTCATGCGACTGATCTTGCTCACAGCTGCGGAGAAGAGGGAGGGAGGGAGCATTTTCTCCCTCTCCTCCGCTGCCTGTCTCTGCGTACATTGCTCTGCGGTCGGATGACATGCGAGTGCAGTGATATGTTTCACACTCTCCCATAGACTTGTATGAGAGTGTGTAAGCTGAGAATCGCTGCCAAGCACAGCGTGCTGCGATTCATCACTCATGCAGCTATGGCATGAGAAATCAATCACAGATGGACACTGCCCCATAGCTTTGCACTAGAGTGAGAGCAATTCGATGTTTTATAGGATTGCACTCGTCCATGCAAAACGCAAGTGGAACTAAGGGTATGTGCGCACGTTGCGTACAGTTCACTGCAGAAATTTCTGCAGCGATCTGAAGAGCACATGTGCGCTTTAAATCGCTGCAGAAATGTCCGTAGTGAGCGCCGATTCCATGCGCTCTGCCTGCAGCTCCTCCCATAGACAGAGCAGGAGCTGCCGGCAAAGCGCAGGAAAGAAGTGACATGTCACTTCTTTTTACGCAGCGCTTCGGCAGTAGCCGAAGCGCTGCGCTCTAAAACGCCACGTGCGCACGGCCCCTGCACAATCTCCATAGACTGTGCAGGGGACGCAGGACGCATGCAGTTACGCTGCGCTACAAAGCGCAGCGTAACTGCATGAATTTACGCAACGTGCTCACATAGCCTAAGGCCTAAGAGCAAGGCTTACCATGAGAAAAATATCTAAGAAAAAATATACCATCAATACAAAATACTCCACAAATACATCAAATTAAAAATGTTTGTATCAGAGTCATGATTGTGAAAAGGTGCAACTACTTTTAGCTGACTTGTGGCCCCTTAAGGATTCTTAGGTTTGGGGCAGTCGGATGGCCATTAATCAGGGCATCATCTTTTATCCAAGGGATATGCTCTTACAGTGGGCAAATCCCTTTTTCATATCTAAAACCTAAAAACATTAATTGTTGCACACTTGTCAAATCTGTTACAAAGTTTTGACTAGTTGCATGATAGAAAGGCATAATAGTATTTTCAAGCCTCATGTATCAGGAGTTGGCCGAGTATTTTATGATGCACTTAGATTGTGCGCTTTGTAAGAATCAGCAATTTTCCTAGCAACAGCTATGGTCTGGACTCCTGGATTCCTGGAGGGGCTTTGTCTGTAGGGTTTGTATAAGCTTCTTTTTTCCCTTTTGGCAGCGGCATTTAAAGACCTGGTAGAGAGTTTGCCAGCCAGCTGAGAAAACGCAGTTGGTGGCATCAGATAACCACAGTGTTGTCTTACATGGTTGTTAATGTTAACACAAGCTTTAAGATTATTATCTGAAGCAATTAAACAGCCCAATAGTATAGTCCTGAAGTCTTTTTGTAGTTAAACTTTGGCAAACTGTAAATTATAATCTCCAGCTTTACTAAAATATTGAGGCAACTTTGCAAGATGCTTTGATTTAGGCCTAAGACACACGGCATGAAAATTGGAGCGAGTGGAATGCGATAAAACATCGCATTCCACTCAGACCAATATTACTGTATGTGCCAGCACCCATAAGCGATTATTTTCTCAGCCCTAATCGGACCGAGCAAACAATCGCAGCATGCTGTGACTGTAATGTGATCCTGGTTTCTCTCGCACCCATTCAAGTCAATGGGGCGAGAGAAAAATCGCAATGCACTCGCATTACACCGGTGTACCGCAAGTGCAGTGCGAGAATGGCAATAGCCGGCTACGGAGGAGAGAGTGAGATAAATCCTTCCCGCCCCTCCTCAGCGCCGGCCCGCCCCTCCTCAGCGCCGGCCCGCCCCTCCTCAGCGCCGGCCCGCCCCTCCTCAGCGCCGGCCCGCCCCTCCTCAGCGCCGGCCCGCCCCTCCTCAGCGTTGGCCCGCCCCTCCTCAGCGCCGGCCCGCCCCTCCTCAGCGCCGGCCCGCCCCTCCTCAGCGCCGGCCCGCCCCTCCTCAGCGTTGGCCCGCCCCTCCTCAGCGTTGGCCCGCCCCTCCTCAGCGTTGGCCCGCCCCTCCTCAGCGCCGGCCCGCCCCTCCTCAGCGCCGGCCCGCCCCCCTGCAGCTGAGGTCCGATCGCATGATCGGACCTCAGTCGCAGTGACTCTTGTTTACCACCCCAGTGTTAGACGGGCTGCTCGGATCTGGGATCGTCGTGGCTCGAGGGGTCCGGACCCGGCTTGGTGGACACTTTAATCCGGAAAAGGGGATATTTACAGGGAAGAAGTTTGTGACGCCACCTGCGGGTTGCGGTAATGGGAGTACCGCCGCTGCTGGAAGGAGTACCTTCAGTAGGTAGGGAAGGCCCCGGCTCAGGAGCAGTTGGTAGATTTGGGAGGACAGGGTGCAGGGGACCAGGGTACTCATTGTGGGTAGTCATGGTGCTGGATGAGGTTTGAAAGGAGACACACACATTGCAGGTAAACCAAAGTCTCTGTGTACAGCTGCCGCTGCCGGGAGCAACGTCCAAGTGCCTGGTCCCACTGGTGTCACTTAGTGATTCGGAGCCTACCTCCGTGCACAATTTATGGTCTGTTGGGGGCCCTGCTCACTATGTGTAGCGTAGCCGTGCTCTTAAGGGCTGGTACTTGGGACTTTAGTGGGTTGCGGTGTCTGGAAACACCCCTGTCCCCCTAGTTGTGCTGATGCCCTCAACCTCTGAGCTCGTAGGGAAGTCCTTGAAGATCCTCTCCCATTCAGGTGAATTGCCAGGACAATGAATCGGCTCCTGACCTAGGATCCTGAATTCTAGGGTCATGTACCCCGTCGTGCACGGTATCTGTCAGTTCTGTTGGGCCCTTCTGGTGCTGACAGTCCTCCAAGACTACGTCCGTCACGCCAATGTCCCTCCTACCAGTCCCCGACTCCTCTGGACCCGGATCACCGCTTGCGACCCAACCACTTTTCCCCTAGCTCCCCAGGAGCTCACTCTCCCAGCTCCTCTCTCTCTGGAGCCTACTTCCTTCTTCACTCTGTCTCCCTCTTACAGTCTGCTCTGTTCCCCCAAGTGGCTGACCCATTTTCCAGTCAGTCCAACCCCCTGGGTGTGTCTGGCAGTGTCTGATGTGAGGTGATTGGGTTTTGTGGTTCAGATGGGAGTGACATCGGTTTCTTGGGTACCTGGAACCATGGGGGGGGGTAGGCCCTGCACCCTGGGTAAGGATGCAGTTCCCTGTGGCACTTTGATGTATTCAGGGGCGCCACACTCTCATGACACTCTGCTCCCGCTGTGCTGCCAGTCTGAGCCGAGTGTAATGCGAAGATCGCAGTAGATCCCCATGTAGCCCTTTCCGTAAAATATCCTCCCAGTTAGGCTGTGTGCACATGCTGCGTTTTTACTTTTTGTTGCAAATTTGGTGCAGTTTATCCTGCAGATTGTTGCCCAAATCTGCATGGCTTTCCTTCTCCCAGCAAACGCATTGAGAATTCTGAAATACTCTGCGCACGTTGCTTTTTCTTTCCTTGCAGTTTTGGGTGCAGAAACAATCTCCAGCATGTCAATAGCTGGTGCTTTTTTTTTTATTTTTAGCCCTTCCAGGCACTGACTTAACATAAAAAAACCTCACAAAAAATGCATGCGTTTTTCTGCCACAAGGTGCATTTTATAGTGCAGAAAATGTCTGCACCTAATCTACTGCATGTGCACAAAGCCTTAGGCCTTGTGCGCACTACAAAATGGAATTTTCTTAAGAAAATTCCACACTCTCTGAAAGGTAAAAAAAACCGCAGTACACCGCACCCGAAAACCGCATGCGATTTTTTTTTTTTTTTTTTTTTTTTTTTTTACCATTATCTATGGCAAAAACCGCAGGTACATGCTGAAAAGAAGTGACATGCACATTCTTTTAGCTGCATAAATTCTGCAGCAAAACCTGAAGGGGGAATTTTTTTTTTTACCATAGGTTTTGCTGGGGAATGACTGCAGAAAGGTTATGAACATTTTCTGCAACAATTCATGCAGCAAAACCGCAGCAAAACTGTGCAGCGTGCGCACAAGGCCTTATAGAGGTTTCCCGTGATGCTGAATTCCTCTCAAGTGCTGAAAGTAAAAAGGGAGAGGAAAACAAAGTAGTCATAGTCAGAAATTGTTGCCTGTGGACATGCCGGAGGTCCACTATATCGCCATTAATTTTACAGCCATTGATGGACATTATCATCACGATACCAATTGAGGCTTCCAACCTAAATTCCCTATCAGTATTTATTGGAAGAAATTGAATTATCCTGAGAAAACTCATGTAAATATAAGAAAAACATACAAACTCCTTGTAGATGTTGTCCTGGATGAATCATGGGATTTCGACCAAAACTCCCAGTGCTGAAAGGCTGTAGTGCTAACCACTGAGCCCTTGGGGACTTTATGATTGCACTGTCCAATTGCTTCTGCATTGCTCTGATCAACAGAAATGCCGATCTCCTGTGAAGGCCGGCTCTCTGCCGGCTTTCACAGGAAGTGAGTCATGACCGCAACAGGTGTCATCAGATGAACCAGGCTGTCAAGACAACCCATTTGCACCCCTTGATCACGTCACGGGGCCGCTGTTGCTGACGAGGAATGGCGATCTCTGCCGGGGCACGTTAGAGCCAGTGGGTCTCTTCGCTGCATTACATTTGAGATGAATGTACGTCCTTGGCTGACATTGCCCCTTCCACCTTTGGGCCCCCTTGCAGCTGCACCAGCAGTATGTGCACCCCTAGATTAGTTGAGTCCAGTGTCTTTTTTTTTATTTCAGTATTTTTTTTTTTAGAGGAAACTGGGCAAAACCAGAAGTTTTGAGGAGTAAAATATTAATGATCACTTAAAGAAAAAAAAATATGAGATTTGATGCACATGGTGATGACCTCTGCTGATACATAGACTGTAGCTGATTGTGACAGTTTTTGTATAGTTCTCCAGTAAATGAATAGTATCTAAAGGATAACGAGACACTTTGTAAACTTCCTGGAAGGTTTGATGATTCTGTCATCTTCACATTCAGACCACATCTCTACAGGGACTGGAAAAGTAAAAGTTGACTTTTCTTTCATGTCGGGTGATAAGGGTTATCCTTTTTCCGTCCTCATTCAACACATGTTCCTTTGGTGGCTTGAGAGGGGAAATTCTTTCTTCGGCTGTCAAGAAGTGTCAGGATCTTGTTTCCAACACAAAACAAATATCAGACTTTCAGGAACATAATGACCAAAATGAAACTCGCCAGGTTTGACAACGCGTTGTAAAATATCTGCCTTTCAGGATTTAATTGCATCCATAGCCCCCCAGTCCGGCTTCTCATCATTTCCTCCCTGGTGGAAACACTGAGGTATGGTTAATGTTTCCAGTCTGTTTTCTGTTACAAAGCGGGAGGAGTGTCATTCAGGGGGGTCTTATGTGTCACTTAATGAGGGTTATGGATATAAAACAAAATGATTTCTAGATGGAATTAAGATTCTCAAGAAAATGCAACAATTTTTCTTCTATATTGTTATCCATGACAGCATTTATTAAGGACATGTGCCTTCTAATGTTTTACAGTCAAGTTAGAAATGTTTCTTTAATGATTAGTTTAGGTATCACAGGAAATTCTATTTATAGAAGGATCCATACAGCCTTAAGGTCGCTTTACACGCTGCGATATTGTGACCAATATCGCCAGCGTGCGTACCCGCCCCCATCGGTTGTGCGACACTGGCAAATCGCTGCCCATGGCGCACATCGCGCTGACCCGTCACACGGACTTACTTGCCTGGCGACGTCGCTGTGAACGGCGGTTCGTTCAGCGTCACAGCAGCGTCACCAAACTGCCACCCAATAGAAGCGGAGGGGCGGAGAAGAGCGGGACATAACATCCCGCCCACCTCCTTCCTTCCTCATTGCGAGCGGCCGCCGGTAAGGTGAGGTTCCTCGTTCCTGCGGTGTCACACATAGCGATGTGTGCTGCCGCAGGAGCGACGAACTATTTTGTACACCGAGCAGCAGCAATATTCGAGAATAAGGGGGCATGTCACCGATGAGCGATTTTAACCGTTTTTGCGACGATTCAAAATCGCTCATAGGTGTCACACGCAAAGACATCGCTAAAGCGACCAGATGTGCGTCACAAATTCCGTGACCCCAACGAGATCGCTTGAGCGATGTCGCAGCGTGTAAAGCGGCCTTTAGAAGGGTTTTCGAGCATAATTTTTTTTTTCAGATGGTAGCAATTTGTGTAACTAAAATTATTATGAGTTCATTAAATATTTGATATTTGACATACGGTAGATTTAACAGTCTTCTGATATTTCAACGGTTGAAGTTCTCAACAAGGAACGAAACTGATCACGTGCTAAGACTTGTCTGCACCATGTGACCATAAGGAATGATTGACTTCTCTGCATAAAGGGGTATTCCCAGCTCCAAGTGTAATAATAATATTTAATAATAATAATATTAGCAAATATCCCCAATTAGAGATGTAGTATAGTTCTGAAAAGCTGTCACTTACCCCATGTGCAGGGCATTGCAGGACCTTAGATATCCATAGTTATGATCACGAGCAACTAACTGTGACTATATGCATGGATACCAAAGGTCTTGCAATGCCCTGCACATGAGGTAAGTGACATAGTGAATCAGAAGAAGTATACTACATTTCTAATTAGAGGTATTTTCTAATATGATTATTATTACATTTACTACATATTGGGATAGGATCTTTAGATGTGAATACCCCTTTTAAGGCTTTGCTTACATCTGTGTATGAAATCAACTGGTACAATCCGATAAAAAATTGTTTTGCGCACGCAACAATGTTAAACAATAAGATAGTGTCCATCTGTGAGTTGATCCTCAGCTGGAATCAAGCGGAAGAAAAAAATCGCAGTATGCTGCATATAGCTGCGTATTTCAGCCAAGACTCACCAATGCAAGTCAATCGGTGCGAGAAAAAAATATGTATGTCACACAATTCCTATGTATACCATCTGTATGCAATGCATCTGCCTCTCTAGTGCCCTCTATTGGAGATAGCCAACCTATAATAAGTTTTTAACACTTTAACTAAACTCTCCTAATAGTGGTGGCATTGGAGATTTGTTTTTTTTTCCTCTTGGAGGAGAGCTAATTTTCCCAAGAGGTGTTGAATGGCTTACAAGTATGCCAGCACTAAATAGCTGACAATTAACAAGCTAGATGTCTTCTTTTTGGAGGAGAGCTAATTTGCATAGCATTGCATGGCCTACAAAAATGCCAGGACTAACGAGCCACCCATTGCACCATAAAGAGCGGATTTCTTACTCTAAGGGGTACTTTGCACGCTGCGACATCGCTAGCCGATGGTAGCGATGCCGAGCGTGATAGTACCCGCCCCCGTCGCACATGCGATATCTTGTGATAGCTGCCGTAGCGAACATTATCACTACGGCAGCTTCACACGCACTTGCCTGCCCTGTGACGTCGCTCTGGCCGGCGACCCGCCTCCTTCCTAAGGGGGCGGGTCGTGCGACGTCACATGGCAGGCGGCCAATAGAAGCGGAGGGGCGGAGATGAGCGGGACTTAAACATCCCGCCCACCTCCTTCCTTCCGCATAGCCGGTGGAGACAGGTAAGGAGAAGTTCCTCACTCCTGCGGCTTCATACACAGCGATGTGTGCTGACGCAGGAACGAGGAACAACATCGTACCTGTCGCTGCAGCGAAATTATGAAAATGACCAAAATGACACTACACAGATCACCGATTTACGACGCTTTTGCGATCTTTTATTGGTGCATCTAGGCTTTACACGTTGCGACGTCGTTACTGGCGCCGGATGTGCGTCACTTTCGATTTGACCCCGCTACTGCGATGTCGCAATGTGCAAAGTACCCCTTAGAGGATAGCTAAATTGCATAAACCCTGTTGAAGGTATAACAGCAGTCATGTAGTATTAGTTCTCACACTAGATATGTTTAAAACTCATTATCGGAAACTTTGTAAAACTTGACAGAAGAGAACTATACCTCAATCACTTACATCTGATTATTCGTAATTTAATAGCTAAACATTTCCAGCAACATATTTTATTATATACTGTACAGTAATACCTTGACTTACAAGTTTAATTTTTTCTGTGACTGAGCTCTTAACTCAGTTTGCTCCTATTTCGAATTAAAGGGCTTGTCCTCTACTTTGACAACCCCTGCTCATTCCCTAGATTCACGCCTGTCAAAATAAATAAGCCTATTGTGCTCACCTACTGTGCAGCCGCGGTTCCAGAGATGCCTACAGCCACATTCCCGCGGCCCATGTGACATTATGACACGCAAGTACTGCAACCAATCGGCACCCAGCGTATGTTTCCCTGCCTTCGGACATTTGAGCAGTGTGTGAGTGCTGTGCTGACTTCTGCTTAAAAGTCTGAAGGCAGGGAAAAGGATTGGTCGCAGGGCCCGCATGTCATAAAAATTATCATGTGGGCCCCTGGAATATGACTTTAGATATCGCTGGAACCATGGTCACACCGGAGGTGAGTATAGGATTACTTTTACGGGGGCAAACAAGGGTAATGCGAAGGGGGCTGTCCAAGTACTGGACAACCCCTTTAAATTCCCCCCTTAAGATTGCTAAAAATTTGTTTCAGCCCCTACCTATGACCTCCCATCCTGGTATATGGCCCCTATCCTGGTACCGTATATATGATCCTCCAAACTGATACATGGCCCCTTCCTGGTATATGGCCCCCATTCTGATATACATGATCCTCATCCTGATACATGGCTTCCCATCTTGGTACATGGCCCCATCGCTCCACACACTAAGGCTATGTGCGCACGTGTGCGCTCTGCACCGCACCTAAAAGGTGCGCTTCAGAGCGCAGCTGAAAAGCTCCGTTCTGAAGCGCATGGTGCCGGCAGAGAACGTGCGCTCTAAATGCTGCCTCTCCCTATAGACAGCATGCAAACCGCACAGAAGAAGTGACATGTCACTTCTTAGAACGCAGCGATTCGGGCAGCAGCTGAATCGCTGCATTCTAATATGTCACGTGCGCACGGCTCCTGCACAATCTCCATAGACTGTGCAGGGGATGCCGGACGCATGCAGTTACGCTGCGGTGCAGAGCGCAGCGTAACTGCATGCAATACGCACACGTGCGCACATAGCCTTAAAAAACCCCCAAACTATTATACTTACCCTACCTCCAGTCCCCTGCAGTGCGGCGTCCTTATCACACACTGATCATCTGACTGCATGACATTAGGAAGCTACACTGTGGGGATCGGAGGGACGGCGAGTATAAGCTGCTCGTACCTCACATTTCTGCTCGCATCATGAAGGAAAAAAGATACGTGCTGTCGCTCTATCTTGAAGAATTCGTAAGTTGGTGCACTCTTAAGTCAAGGTATTACTCTATTATGACACTGTAATCTTATGTTAAGTGATAGTTTACTATCTGCAGTGGACTAAAATGTTAAAGCGTAACCGTCGTTTTAATTTTTATTTCATAAGTCAATAGTACACAAGATGGGCAATGAGCCCCATGAATATCGGGAGGGTATAGGGTAGGAAGGGGTTAATTTTGGAGGGAATAGGGCTGTGTAAGGGATTAGGGGATTGGTGGTTTGATGAGCGGCGAGGATTGGGCCAGAGGTGATAAGGGGTGGGGAGAAAAGGGGGGTTTATAAGGGGCAGTTAATTGCAGTACCTCCTCTTTTGCCGTTGGTGCCATTCTTGTGTGGCCCGCCCACCCGCCCTTAATGTATAAAAAAAAAAACAAAAAAAACTTAAAATTAAAAAAAAAACAAAAAAAAAAATCAAATGGTTATATGGTGGTTCTTTGTTTGTCGCAGCGGGGGGATAGGTCCGTTCCTAGAGGCTGGGAGCACCGATAGTCGGTGGGGAGTATGAAGTCACTCAGGGGTAGTGGCTTCAGACAGGATTGGGAACTTGTGGGCGTAGGTCCTGCAGGTTCTGGGAAGGGGTATTTTAATGATGGAACGTTATTACCCCACACCTTGGGTTGGTTGGTCACGGCCGAGGTGGTCCTCTGGGCCAGTGGTATGTTACCGCCAGGGGATAAGGATGATTATTGGCTTCTTGGACGGACCTATCGGTTGTTTGTCAGTTGGGAGGGTATACATGTATCGGTTTATGTTAAAGAGGGTGGCATGTTGAGCCACAAGTTTTTGATACATGTATACCGTTTAAATAAAAGCTGTGGCCATTCGTCCATAAAAAGTTATGTCTTTATTTCAAGTAGAGTGGTTAAGAGGTGTCTTGCACATTGGAGACCCAATTATCCCTTTTAGATACGTCATGAAAATAGGCAACTTTGTAACACATCTTCTCAGACAAATCTGCTTCTTTCTCTGCCAGAATTGATCAGTCATTATCAAATTCTCAATTCTGAGGTAAAATCTGTATCAAGACTTTCCCATTACTGAGATAGGAGATGGCAGTTGTTTGGGGGCGGCGCGGGTTCAGTCACGGCTCTGTGTATGGAGAGCTGCGGATGTAACCGCCCCCCGCACTGAGTGACGGCAGAGTCTAATGATGATCTGTATTTAAAAGAAGGTTGCCGCCATATGAGGTTATGGGGGGGTCTATGAAAGAACCTACTTTCCTGAGGAACATTGTTTTATACAGCTGAGCGCATCCATGCACGTTCTCTGTTCCTCATATTTAATTTAGACGTTGCTCAGTGGACTGGAGGCAGATTGCGGCTAAGTGCTATTCCCTTTTGTCTTAATACTATTCTGCGCTTTACAAGGAGTCGTTAGCCTGAGTTTATTATATTTCTGGAACAGATTTTCTTTATAATTATTTCATCCATTTGTTGTGTGTCATCGAAATAGACAGCGTCCAGAGACCTGCAATAGAGTGATCCAAGAGGGCGAGAAAGCGGACAACTGAGCCGCCCAAAATGTATTAAAATACTACAGTATTTGATTTTAAACTTGTGTTTGGGTGGAGGAGAGATTTGATACATGAGTGAATCTATAAGGACAGCCTTTTACACAGTGCACTTATTGCAGCTGAATGAATCTGATCTGATGCCCAAGACTAGTCCGTGGAGACTGTCCTCCTAGTAGGTATTAACTGCATTTACCGAAGTGTACAAAGTCTTTTATTAAGATAAATATATGGTTTATTTTTTTTTTATTTTTTTTTTGAAAAATCATGTTAGTAATGCACATCGCATCATGAAAGATGCACCCAGCACCACGAGCAGTTCTCGATGCATATTGCTAATCCCTGCCTAACTGTCCCTGTATCTAGTAGCATAGATAAAGAGATATTTAGAAAAAACAATATTTCTTTTGTCGTATGCTAATGAGGCCTGCGACTAGTCACAAGGGTGTTACTTCCCCCGACTAGTCCGCCCTCTTAGCATGGTAGCATGCCCACAGGGGTGTGCTAACATGCTACTCAAAGTAGCATCACCAGCAGTGACGTGCATACCTGTGTCCGCTGTCTCCTGTTCAGAAGTTCCCGACACTTCCAGTCATGTGTACTAGACCTCATTGAAGCTGGGACACGTACACCCGGCTTCATACTGCGCGTGACCAGAAGTTCCGTGGACTTCTGAACAGTGGACACAGGTACACACGTCACTGCTGGTGATGCTGTATAGAGTAGCATGTAAGTACACCCCTGTGAGTATACTACCATGCTAAGAGGGCCGAATAGTTGGTGGAAGTAACGCCCTTGTGACTAGTCCCTGCACTCATTAGTATATGATAAACTATCTTTAGAAATACTTATTCTAAAGATCTCTTTATGTATACTTCTAGATACGGGGACAGTTAGGCAGGGATTAGCAATATACACTCAGAACTGCTCGTGGTACTGGCTGCATATTGCACCTGACAGGTTCACTTTAATATAAAAAAACATGACCAGTTCCCTTTAACATAATTCCTCCATATGTTGCCTTTTTTTTTTGAGTAAATATTCTGACATTGTCTTTTGATGCGATTTTGCAACTGTTTTGGTACGATAATGAGTAGCTGGAATAATGGAGGGTGGACTTTTACGATGTGCACAGTAATATATTCATGCTAGACAGAATCGTATAAATTCATATATTGTATCATGTATAAATACTCCATGTTCTATAGAATGCTGTCATTAGCCACAATACAAGTGAAGTTTTTTGTAGTTGGAACGCTGAGCCTAATTTCCTTTTCTTTCCCAGGGAGCATTGTTAGTCTACAATACTACTACACGAGTTGGCAGGCTCCGCAAAGAGAACCTATACCTCTTAGCCTGGATTTACACATCTGTGTCTCACGGTCAGAGTATAGACCGCGATGTAAGGACCAGACATGGGTCTCCTGACCCGAACTGGACAGTCACATATATACCAATGAGTTTGTCCAGTTCAGATTAGGACACCAGCCAGTGAATGAGGACCGCAAAAGGCTGAGGTGTGAATCTGGATTAGATTTGTAATTGTAAAATTATAGATTATATTTTCTGCTTCCATGCTAACCACTATCATTTCTGTACTAAAGGGTACTTTACACGCTGCGACATCGCTAGCGATCCCGTTAGCGATGTGAAATTCTAGATCGCAAGTGCGATCTTTTGAGAACGCACATAGGTTATTTTACGCATGTGCAATCTCGAACGGTCGCACTTGTGCTCTAGAATTTCACATCTCTAATGAGATCGTTAGCGATGTCGCAGCGTGTAAAGTACCCTTAAGTCTGTTTACTTTAATACTAATAATTTTATTTTACGTATCTTTTAGTATGTATGATATTTGTAAATAAGGTTCACAATCCTGTTTAGAAATGAGGATGGTTGAGATCGCTTTGTGTGAGATGGACTTTTTCTTTTACATATGAGACTTCCTATTTTTCTTAATTGAAGGACACAAAGTTGGACCTCTTTAGGAAAGGAAACAAACAATAAGAAGGACTAGGCTTCAAAGCTGATTTTAAGTACAGCTATAATCAGCAGACAATACAGTGGTAAAAAGATGTAAGGATTTAGTGATGGGCGAGTGTGCTGTGATCTTCTCGTTACTCTGTGTGCTTGGGTACTCATGGAGTTCATCAGAGTATCACAGGTGCTCGGATATTGTGTGTTGAGGTCCATGAAACGGACCTCAACACACAGGCTCACCTCACTGCAGGATGTGTGTGGGGACCCCAGGGAGAGCCAGTTGCTCTGCCGGGGAATGAAATCACATTCTCAAATGTATTGTGACCTGGCCACCCCTTAAAAAACAAAAAAAAAACCCCTGCCCTCCCTCCTGCTGGAAAATGCTCTCTTTATGGCTGGCTGTATGTAGGTCTGCTCAGTCATTGACTTTCCATGATACTCGTTACTTGCATTGGACTCATCCAGCACAAAACAAGTAACGAGCATTCAATCATTGTAGTGCTCACGCATCACTAGTAAGGATACCACATGCTGCTATATAGAGATCAGTGCAGCATTAAAAGGGTTTATTATTTATTATTATTATTATTAATTATTACAGCGCCATTTATTCCATGGCGCTTTACAAGTGAAAGACGGTATACGTACAACAATCATTAACAGTACAAAACAGACTGGTACAGGAGGAGAGAGGACCCTGCCCGCGAGGGCTCAGTCTACAGGGGATGGATGATGGTACAATAGGTGAGGACAGAGCTGGTTGCGCAGTGGTCTACTGGACTGAGGGCTATTGTAGGTTGTAGGCTTGTTGGAAGAGGTGGGTCTTGAGGCTTTCAACTTTATTTAAAGGGAACCCCAAACACTTTGATTTACGTAACATAATAGTACAGGTACTCACCCTCGCACAGTCCAACGTCACTCTTTCCCAGTACTCCGGCCTTAGTGTTTTGGCTGCAGTGATGACTTCATTTTAATAACAGTTTACATTACTGAGCTCAGTGGCTTTGCTGATGCAGATGGTATGAGAAGAGAAGCCAAGCTGCAGTGATATGAACTGTTAATGTGACGTCACCAATGCAGGCAAAAAATAGAGACCGTGGTAGGGACCAGACCCTGGTAGGCTGGGTATTTGCTCTATTATATTACGCTTTAGCTCCACTTTTTTGAAAAAAACTCTTAAAGCCTCTTTGTATTTCCAATTATCATTACCGTTACTTTCTGAAGAAATGTAACAATGCCGAATTTCAATGCACAAAAAGCACAATGATAAAAATACTCCATTTTGTTGATCGTCTAATGTTATCATTACAACAATGTTGAGGGCATTTATGATGATGGAATTGTTGGTGACACACTATTTATAGGTCCTGATTCAATAAGAATGGTGTTGGCAACTCCAGTCTTAAAGGGGTTATCCGGCTTAATTTGCTTTTTTTATTATTTCCCTATTGGACTACATTGGGGCAGGTAAGTAGATAGAGACCACTTACCTGCCCTGCTGTCAGCCCCTCTCCCCCGGCTCAGAGTGGTCATGTGACCGCTCCTGCCGCGATTTTGCTGTTTCCGGTCATTTCATGTCAACATGGGCAGGGCCATGTTGACATGCAAATGTGGAAACAGCATGTCGCCTCCCTGCTGGGTGTCTACAGTGCGAGGAGTCACCGCCCCCTTCCCTGCACCCTCCCACACATTCCCCTGCACCTCTTACTCTCCCAGCAACCTCCCCCTGCACTGCTGTGGGGTCCGTGACCTGGGGGTGGGGCCTGGCGGCGGCTGCCGTGGTGTCAGCTCCAGCACCGGGCCCCTGCTCAGGATTACACATTCAAATATACCGGCATCACAGATCACCGATGCCGGTATATTTGAAAGCGCTGATGAGAGGGAGCGTTGCGCTGCTTCTCATCACTGCACGCTGTTTGTGCTCTCTTCAGCACAGCGGTGACGTTACTACTGTGCTGATATGGTCAGAGCACAGACAGCGCGCGAACGTGCAGGAGCGGCGGGGGCCGAGGAAGGGTGAGTATGTACTCCCTATGGGGTTGTGTGTGTGTGTAGTGCACATCCCGATGTGTGTGTGCAGTGCACATCCCGATGTGTGTGTGCAGTGCACATCTCGATGTGTGTGTGGGGTGCAGAGCCCGATGTGGTGTGGGGTGCAGAGCCCGATGTGGTGTGGGGTGCAGAGCCTGATGTGGGGCTGTTATTTGCAATGCTGTAGTGTAGTGTGCTGCCCTGTAGTGCCCTGCTGTGTAGTGTGCTGCCGTGTAGTGTGCTGCCGTGTAGTGTGCTGCCGTGTAGTGTGCTGCCCTGTAGTGTGCTGCCCTGTAGTGTGCTGCCCTGTAGTGTCCTGTAGTGTGCTGCCCTGTAATGTGCTGCCCTGCAGTGTGCTGCCCTGTAGTATCCTGTCGTGTAGTGTCCTGCCGTGTAGTGTGCTGCCCTGTAGTGTCCTGTCCTGTAGTGTGCTGCCCTGTAGTGTCCTGTAATGTGCTGCCCTGTAGTGTCCTGTAGTGTCCTGCCATGTAGTGTGCTGCCCTGTCCTGTAGTGTGCTGCCCTGTAGTGTCCTGCCGTGTAGTGTGCTGTCCTGCAGTGTGCTGCCCTGTAGTGTCCTGTAATGTGCTGCCCTGTAGTGTGCTGCCCTGTAGTGTCCTGTAGTGTGCTGCCCTGTAGTGTGCCGCCCTGTAATGTCCTGTAGTGTCCTGCCGTATAATGTGCTGCCCTGTCCTGTAGTGTGCTGCCCTGTAGTGTCCTGTAATGTGCTGCCCTGTAGTGTCCTGCCATGTAGTGTCCTGCCGTGTAGTGTCCTGCCGTGTAGTGTGCTGTTCTGTAGTGTGCTGCCCTGTAGTGTCCTGTAATGTGCTGCCCTGTAGTGTGCTGCCCTGTAGTGTCCTGTAGTGTGCTATCCTGTAATGTGCTGCCCTGTAGTGTGCTGCCCTGTAGTGTCCTGTAGTGTGCTGCCCTGTAGTGTGCTGCCCTGTAGTGTCCTGTAGTGTGCTGCCCTGTAGTGTGCTGTTCTGTAGTGTCCTGTAGTGTCCTGCCGTGTAGTGTGCTGCCCTGTAGTGTCCTGTCCTGTAGTGTGCTGCCCTGTAGTGTCCTGTAATGTGCTGCCCTGTAGTGTCCTGTAATGTGCTGCCCTGTAGTGTGCTGCCCTGCAGTGTGCTGCCCTGTAGTGTCCTGTAATGTGCTGCCCTGCAGTGTGCTGCCCTGCAGTGTGCTGCCCTGCAGTGTGCTGCCCTGTAGTGTGCTGCCCTGTAGTGTGCTACCCTGTAGTGTCCTGCCGTGTAGTGTGCTGCCCTGTCCTGTAGTGTGCTGCCCTGTAGTGATCTGCCGTGTAGTGATCTGCCGTGTAGTGAGCTGCCGTGTAGTGATCTGCCCTGTAGTGTCCTGCCCTGTAGTGTCCTGCCCTGTAGTGTCCTGTAGTGTGCTGCCCTGTAATGTGCTGCCCTGCAGTGTGCTGCCCTGTAGTATCCTGTCGTGTAGTGTCCTGCCCTGTCCTGTAGTGTCCTGTCCTGTAGTGTCCTGTAGTGTGCTGCCCTGTAGTGATCTGCCGTGTAGTGTCCTGCCCTGTAGTGTCCTGCCCTGTAGTGTCCTGCCCTGTAGTGTCCTGCCCTGTAGTGTCCTGTCCTGTAGTGTCCTGTAGTGTGCTGCCCTGTAGTGATCTGCCGTGTAGTGTCCTGCCCTGTAGTGTCCTGCCCTGTAGTGTCCTGCCCTGTAGTGTCCTGCCCTGTAGTGTCCTGTCCTGTAGTGTCCTGTAGTGTGCTGCCCTGTAGTGATCTGCCGTGTAGTGTCCTGCCCTGTAGTGATAACAGGTCAGGTGCTGGGGCAGAATATACTGACAGGGAATGTGTCTGCAGGGGGCGGGCAGAGGGCGAGGCTGGACACTGAGTCCGGGCGGTGCCAGCTGTGACTGGGAGGTTTAGCACAGGAAGTGGTCAGTTTGCTGGAGCTGAATGTAAACAAGAAGCTGCAGAGAATAAAGGGTGAATTCAAGAGGAACAAAAGTTAGAAAACAAAAAATAACAATGTAGGGGTGTTTAATATGACAATACAGCGCAGATTAGCTTAAACTCAAACATTTTTGTTATGTCGGACAACCCCTTTAATAACAAAAGGTTACCATTACAGGTATATGTGTGCTCCATTATGGTTCTGCTTTTAACTTTATCTAGGAGGCCGCATGGCACATGAAATACAGAATATAGAGTAGGACCCCCCTATTGAGATTTGCCGTGACGTTGGCAGGGGTGGCTCAAAGAATTGATCAATTATTTGCTAAAAATCTCATTTATATTACAGTACAGTTGGAATAAATCTGTGAATTTGCACTTTTTATATGATGCATGCCATTTTCATATCGTGCTGGCTCCCCTCTCTCCCTTTAATAAACAGGGCTACAAAAGTGATGGAAATTCTCATCAATTAGATGGATGGGCTAAGTTGCACCCTGGCCCATCCCTGCTCAGCCCATTTCGGCAAAGCTATTTGGAATCGACATGAAAATGCCAAAATTTGTAACATTTTTGCACAACTTCAAACCTTGCAGAATGTTTCCGTAACTTGGAAGTTGTTTTAGTACAAATAATTGGGCAAAAACATTCTTATGAGTTGGGGCCATAGTGCTTGTTGCACGATACAATTATCATGTAAAGCTAAAAAGACACTGTTATAAGGTAACCTGGTGAAAACCATGGGTAAGTGAGCAGCACAGACTGAAGGTAATGGTACAATAGACTGGTCTTGCCAGGTAGCAGGAAGATAAATGAAGGGCCATCCGAACAATTTTGCTGCATTTGATTGAATCCGAACAGAAAGTCTCACCCTGTACACTTCAAACTTCATCTGGCTGCTTCTGTCTTCAGTCACATCATCAATAAACACTAGTGACCCAGTGTCAATGGAAGCATTGCATCCCCAGCCATCACACTGCCTACTCCGTGTGTTACAGAAGATGTAGTGTGCTGTAGACTATGAGCTGTTCCAACCCTTCCCCATACTTTCTTCTTGTCATCATTCTGGTACAGGATGATCTTAATTTCATCTGTTCAAAAAATGCATTTCCAGAACTGGGCAGCTTCTTTAGATGATTTTTTGGACAAAGTCTAATCTGGCCTTTCTATTTTTAAGGCTGATTGATGTTCGGCACCGTCTGGTGATTCCTTTGTATTTGATTTCATGAAGTTTTCTCTTTATGGTAGACTAGATACTGAAACTCCTCCTTCCTGGAGAGCGTTCTTCAGTTAGGTGGATGTTTGGGTGGATGTTTGATGTTTGTGAAGGGGTTTGTCTTCACCATGGAAAGGATTCTGCGACCATTGACCACTGTTGTCTTCCATGGACACCCATTGCTTTTTTGCATTCCCAAGCTCCAGTGCGCTCTTTTTGTTCCAGAGTGTACTATACTGTTAATTTGGCCACTCCTAACATTTCTACTATCTCTGACTATTTTTTTTTTTTCAGCCTAATGATGGTCTTCCACTGAGCTCTCTTTTGACTGAATGTTGCAGGTTCACAGCAACATCTTCCAAATGCAAATGTCACACCGGGAATCAGCTCCAGACCTTTTATCTGCTTAATTGATGGATTAATGAGGGAGTAGCCCATTTGGGCGTTTGAGATAATTGTCCAATTACTTTTGGTCCCTTGATTTAGAGGCAGCTACATATTAGAGTTGTAATTCATAAACCCTTACTCCAATTAGGATGTGAATACCCTCAAATTAAAGCTGCAAATCTGCCCATTAAACCCATAGGGCGGCACGGTGGCTCAGTGGTTAGCTCTGCAGTTTTGCAGCGACAGGGTTCTGGGTTCAAATCCCACCAAGGACACATCTGCAAGGAGATTGTATGTTATCCCCGTGTTTGCATGGGTTTCCTCCGGGTTCTCCGGTTTCCTCCCACACTCCAAAGACATACTGATAGGGAACCTAGATTGTGAGCCCCAATGGGGACAGTATTGCCAATATATGTAAAGTGCTGTGGAATTAATAGCGCTATATAAATGAATACAATTATTAATTATTATCATTATATTAATTATATAACTGTATCTTGAGTGTATTAGTAAATAGCTAAAATGCCAAAACTTGTTACTGTCCATATATCTCTGGACATAACTGTAGGAGCAGGACCTTTCACTTGTGTCGGTACAGATGAGTGAAAAAATATCGTGCCGTAATAATGTAGCATCTAGTACAATAACCTGTAGAATCCTGTGACTTTTGAATACAAATTTTAGAATCTGATTTGTACAGTTAGGTCCAGAAATATTTGGATAGTGACACAATTTTCGCGAGTTGGGCTCTGCATGCCACCACATTGGATTTGAAATGAAACCTCTACAACAGAATTCAAGTGCAGATTGTAACGTTTAATTTGAAGGTTTGATCAAAAATATCTGATAGAAATTGTAGGAATTGTACACATTTCTTTACAAACACTCCACATTTTAGGAGGTCAAAAGTAATTGGATAAATAAACCAAACCCAAACAAAATATTTTTATTTTCAATATTTTGTTGCGAATCCTTTGGAGGCAATCACTGCCTTAAGTCTGGAACCCATGGACATCACCAAACGCTGGGTTTCCTCCTTCTTAATGCTTTGCCAGGCCTTTACAGCCGCAGCCTTCAGGTCTTGCTTGTTTGTGGGTCTTTCCGTCTTAAGTCTGGATTTGAGCAAGTGAAATGCATGCTCAATTGGGTTAAGATCTGGTGATTGACTGGGCCATTGCAGAATGTTCCACTTTTTTGCACTCATGAACTCCTGGGTAGCTTTGGCTGTATGCTTGGGGTCATTGTCCATCTGTACTATGAAGCGCCGTCCGATCAACTTTGCAGCATTTGGCTGAATCTGGGCTGAAAGTATATCCCGGTACACTTCAGAATTCATCCGGCTACTCTTGTCTGCTGTTATGTCATCAATAAACACAAGTGACCCAGTACCATTGAAAGCCATGCATGCCCATGCCATCACGTTGCCTCCACCATGTTTTACAGAGGATGTGGTGTGCCTTGGATCATGTGCCGTTCCCTTTCTTCTCCAAACTTTTTTCTTCCCATCATTCTGGTACAGGTTGATCTTTGTCTCATCTGTCCATAGAATACTTTTCCAGAACTGAGCTGGCTTCATGAGGTGTTTTTCAGCAAATTTAACTCTGGCCTGTCTATTTTTGGAATTGATGAATGGTTTGCATCTAGATGTGAACCCTTTGTATTTACTTTCATGGAGTCTTCTCTTTACTGTTGACTTAGAGACAGATACACCTACTTCACTGAGAGTGTTCTGGACTTCAGTTGATGTTGTGAACGGGTTCTTCTTCACCAAAGAAAGTATGCGGCGATCATCCACCACTGTTGTCATCCGTGGACGCCCAGGTCTTTTTGAGTTCCCAAGCTCACCAGTCAATTCCTTTTTTCTCAGAATGTACCCGACTTTGCTACTCCAAGCATGTCTGCTATCTCTCTGATGGATTTTTTCTTTTTTTTCAGCCTCAGGATGTTCTGCTTCACCTCAATTGAGAGTTCCTTAGACCGCATGTTGTCTGGTCACAGCAACAACTTCCAAATGCAAAACCATACACCTGTAATCAACCCCAGACCTTTTAACTACTTCATTGATTACAGATTAACGAGGAAGACGCCTTCAGAGTTAATTGCAGCCCTTAGAGTCCCTTGTCCAATTACTTTTAATCCCTTGAAAAAGAGGAGGCTATGCATTACAGAGCTATGATTCCTAAACCCTTTCTCCGATTTGGATGTGAAAACTCTCATATTGCAGCTGGGAGTGTGCACTTTCAGCCCATATTATATATATAATTGTATTTCTGAACATGTATTTGTAAACAGCTAAAATAACAAAACTTGTGTCACTGTCCAAATATTTCTGGACCTAACTGTAAATAGATAATTCTCCGGTGTGTGATACATGTGCTATCATGACTGGAGTTATGGTTGTCAGACGTACTTGCTGTTTTTGCTGTAAGGTCCACTGCGTTAAAGGCCTGAGCCTCGATGGTTTCTTAGAAAGACATAACATTTTGTTGTATATTAAATACAGTACCTTGGGGAAATGGGCGAGTGGGCAATATTCAACTCCTCCAGGCCAGCACTATGATTAGAACTAGATATCTGCTACTAGGTTAAAAAATGATCTCATATTGATATATTTCAATTCTAAAAAAGAAATAACCCAACCCATTGTCAGATAGCCAAAACAGCCAGAATGTAATATTCCAGAGGACTGTCACTCATTGACATATCACATTAGCATGCTGATGTAAGCCGCAGATGAGACAATGCTTGGTATGCCAAACGAGTGCGATTAGGAATATGATTAATTAAAAGCAGTTGTTTCAGCCCCAGGCTCTGAAATGCCAATTTAATGATGTAGTTATTAGGGAAAGGTTTATGGAAAGCTTAGATTTTGTCTGACAGGGTATCTCGCCTGCTCGCTGTGAAAGGATCTATGTGTGTCTAATAAATCCAGCCTGCCCTTACAATGTAAATAAGAGTGTCATGATAACAAGTAGCACACCCCTATAGCAAACCCGGCATAAGGAACCATTTGCCAATACAGTTGAAGATGTCATTATTGCAGGGCTCCTTTTAAAGTTTTACTTCATCTTTCACACTTATAGTGATTTCATGTTATATACTTTTTCTATATTTTTTTTTTCACAAGTTATCTAATTAAAGAGATTGTCTTGTAAAATACAGTATAACGTTTTTGGTAGAGGTTGTCCACTACTTTTTCCTTTGTGGCCTATCCTTAGGATATGTCATCAAAGTCTGATCAGCCAGGGTCCGACACCCTGCATCACCGCCGATCAGTTGCTCTGTGTCAGCGGAGATGGCAGGCAGCCAGAAATACTCAGTTCTGGAGCTGCCTCGTCTTCTAATAGTGGCCGGGTACTGCACATCCACCTCCCATTCAAATCAATAGGATGTGGATGTGCAGTCCCTGGCCGTTATCAGAAGACGGGGCAGCTCCGGAGCTGAGCATTTCCTGCTGCCACTGGCACCAAGAACTACTGATCGCCAGAGGGTCTGACACCAACCAATAAAGACATTGATGGCCTATCCTAAGGATAGACTATAGAATGTAAGCCTGCATGGGCAGGGTCCTCTTCCCTCTGTAACAGTCTGTCTATTGTAACTTGTGTATGTATTCTGTATGTAACCCCTTCTCATGTACAGCACTATGGAATCAACGGTGCTCTATAAATATTAATAATATTAATAATAGTGTAAAAGTAGTGTCCAAGCTCTTTAAATCACAGACTGACTTTCACAAGATGTATAAAAAATATATCCAGCTCACCCAATCTGCAGAGAGGCCTCACTCGACCAGACGGTGCACGGATAGTAAGGAAGGTAGCTTGGCATCCACAAAGTGTAAGAAGGATATCCAGCAATCGCATTCCAGTCATGATAAAAATCAATGTCGTTTATTTAATCCATATAAAAAATATTCATCCAGGAATTAAATCCATTTTAAAAAATCCAGTATAGGAAATGAAGCTGGGACATGTTTCGGATGCTGTGTCCTCTCTCCATGAGTGGATTAAATAAACAAAATTGATTTTTATCAAGACCGGAATGTGATTGTTGGATATCCTTCTTAAGCGGGCTTTACACTCTACGATATATCATACGATATGTCGTCGGGGTCACGTCGTAAGTGATGCACATCCGGTATCATTTGACATATCGTAGCGTGTGACCGAGTGTGAACGAGCAAAAATACTCACCTTATCGTTGCTCGTTGACACGTCGCTCATTTTCCAAATATCGAACGTCCTTCTGTGCTTCGGTTGTTCATTGTTCCCGAGGCAGCACACATCGCTCCGTGTGACACCCCGGGAACGATGAACACAGCTTACCTGCGTCTCGCCGGCAATGCGGAAGGAATGAGGTGGGCGAGATGTTTACGTCCCGCTCATCTCCGCCCCTCTGCTTCTATTGGCCAGCCGCTGTGTGACGTCGCTGTGACACCGAACGTTCCTCCCCCTTCAGGAAGTGGATGTTCACCGTCCACAGCGAGGTCATTTGGAAGCTAAGTACGTAGCTAAGTAACAAATTGCCCGTGCCGCACAAACGATGGGGGCGGGTGCGATCACAAATGCAATCGCACGATTAATTGCAGCGTGTAAAGCAGGCTTAATACTTTGTGGCTTTCACAAGAGTATCATTGACAAGCATTGGGGGTCTTCAGTGGACTATCGGTTGTAATAGCAACTCTTCGGTGCTCAGTGATCGAGTTATGGGGATGCCGATGATTATAACATTGTGCTGCAGATGCAGGCTCAGACATGATGCATCAATGAGTGGCACCCAACAACATGTACCACTAATAATACATCATATGTCGGGAAGGAGTTAATAATAATATCCGTTATGAGCACCTAGCACTTGAGCATGGTAGTGCCCGCTCATCACTATTCGTTACGAGTACCGAGCATGGTAGTGCTCACTCATCACTAGATGCAACATTTTATTATGCAACATGTATCAGATGATTGAGATCTGAGTGGGAATACTCAAGGAGAGGACAGAAAATATGATTTGAAAATGGCTCCAGTGGTCAGTATGAAAATTTGCAATATTACTAATTTTTTTTTTTTTTTTAGAAGATCATGGTTGAAGAAAAAAAAGCCAACGTTATTTTTTCTACTTTAAATATGTGAATTAAGAATCCTGTTTAGTTCTATAGACAGTAAAGGTATCTGCATATGTTTGCCATTTTCCCCTTAACATGGAAAGATTAGGTGAGGCTGTTAATCATACGGCACTTTATATAAATATGTTCTTCACATGCGAGAAGTCCAGTTCTCGAGGCCAAGAGGGTGTTGCCTGTATGACTAACCCTCTGCAAACACAGTAATTGTCTCTTCCAGTGGGAATCGCTGTGATATGAAGAGGCGATGAAATAAATATTTGGCCAAAGTCTGTGGCAGTAATTGTTATCCTATTCTAGAATGTGTGAGTGACGTATTGTGTGCTAGTGGATAGGAAGCTCGCACTCCGCAGCGTCGTGTGTAAATCACCCGTCACCCTGCTACAGGACTTATGCTAATGAGTTTCTGCAGGCAGACTGTTAAATATTGGTTTTCTAGGCTGATCTTTCCAGCAGTGTACATTTTCTTGTAGGAATAAGGATATATGTGCACGACTCGGCCATTCTGTTTTGCTTTAATCTTACACAAGTTTTTTTTTTCTCCTCAGCAGAGTGGTCAAATCTAAAATGAAAATAGAGTAAAACAATCCTCAGCTGCAGCAAAAAAACACATAAAAATCAGTAATTTCTTGAATGCATTTATTCGGGTCCGTGTCACACGTACGGGACGGCACACGAATATCATCCATGTGCTATACGTATTTACACTGACCCATTGACTTGTATGGGTCCGTGTGATCCATGCTGCCAGTGAAAAAACAAACATGTCTTCGTGTGACAACAGTGACATGAAAGTGTACCGTCCCAGTATTAGTCGGGCTGCTCGGATCCGGGATAGATCGTGTCTCGAGGGGCCCGGACCCGGCTTGGCGGACACTTTGATCCGTGAAAGGGGGTATTTACAGGGGATAACTTCATGATGCCACCTGCAGGTTGTGGTAATGGGATTACCGCCACTGCTGGAAGGAGTATCAGGACAGATGGTGTTGAGCAGCAAGGTGTCAGTCCCTCCGCAGGGTGCAGGGGACCAGGGTACTCACTTTGGCTAGTCGTGCTGGATGAGGTTTAGAAAGGAGACACACACACTGCAGGTAAACCAAAGTCTCTGTGTACAGCTGCCGCTGCCGGGAGCCCGTCCAAGTACCCGATCCCACCGATGTCACTTAGTGATCCGGAGCCCGTCTCCGTCCACAAGTTATGGTTCGCTGGTGGACTCCATGGCTTGAAGCTGTTGGGGGCCCTGCTCACTATTTCTAGTGTAGCTGTGCTCTTGAGGGCTTTAGTGAGTTACTGTGTCTGGATACACCCCTGTCCCCTTCATTGTGCTGATGCCCTCAACATCTGAGCTCGTAGGGAAGTCCTTGGAGGTCCTCTCCCTTACAGGTGAATTGCCAGGACGTTGAATTGGCTTCTGACCTAGGGTCCTGTACCCCGTCGTGCTTGGTACCGGTCAGTTCTTTTGGGCTTTCTGGTGCCCACAGTCCTCCAAGACTATGTCCGTCACACCCTTGTCCAATGTCGCTGCTACCGGTCCCCGACTCCTCTGGACCCGGATCACCGCTTGCGACCCAACCAGTGTCCCTAGCTCCCGAGCTCTCTCCCAGCTCCTCTCTCTTTGGAGCCTACATCTCTACGGTCTGTCTCCCTCTCACAGTCTGCTCAGTCCCCCAGTGGCCAGCCCATTTCCAGTTTGTCCACCCCCTTGGTGTGTCTGGCAGTGACTGCTGTAAGGTGGTTGGGTTTTGTAGTGCAGATGGGAGTGACATCAGTTTCTTGGGTACCTGTAACCATGAGGGGTGGGCCCTGCACCCTGGGTAAGGATGCAGTACTCTGTGGCACCCTGATGTATTCAGGGGCGCCACATAAGCAGCACCATAGATTCTTATGAGTACAGGTGTCTATGTCCTGGGTATGTGTGAGAACTGATGCCACACGTGCCGGAAACAAACATATGAAGGAGGTTAAAAAGATGCAATATGCATTTGCTGCAAAACCACTTCAGGAAAAGAAAACTTCATCTAAATACTCCCCAAAAGTCAGCTTTATTTGAAATTTTCAAGCATTGGTCAGATAGAACTTTTGTCCATGAGCAATCTCTTAATGAAAGAAGAATATTCCTGGAAAGATTGTTCATTCTCCCCCTGCTGGTTTTATGTCTCCAGGATTTTCCCCTATAAGCTGCAGCCACCACCAGTGGGCTCTTATATACTGCATTCTGGAATACTGTTATATAAGAGCCCAGACCGCTCTTTAGAACGTAAAAAACACCTTTATTATACTCATCTGAGGGGCGGTCCGGTCCGATGGACGTTGGTGATTTTGATCCAGTGCCTCCTCTCTTCTTGTGATCACCGTCGTCTTTCCCTGCTTCTTGTGGATGACACGTCCTACGTCATTCACACAAAGGCCTCCATTGCACTCCTGCACAGTTCTCTGCCCTGGTCAGGGCAGAACAAAGTAATGTAGTGCACATGCGCAAGCGTTCTTTGACCTTTCTCGCGCCTGCGTATTACAGTTCTTTGCTCTGCTTGCAGCTGGGCAGAGAGAAGCACGAGTGCGCAGGAGCCCAATGGAGCAGAGTGTGTGGATGACGCAGGACACGTCATCCACACAAAGCGGAGAAAGGGAATGGCGATCGCAAGAAGAGAGGAAGTGCTGGATCAAAATCAGGGACACCCATCGGATCGGACCACAGGTCGCAGGTGAGTATAATAAAAGGCGTGTTCTTTTTACGTTATACAGTTTAACTTGGTTAGTAATATACGGCATTCTAGAATACTGTACATAAGAGCTCACTGTGGTGGCCGCAGTTTATAGGGGACAAATCTGGTGACCGGTTCCCTTTTAAACGTTGTTATCCACTTTGAATAACTGGAACAGCCAATGTGGACTAAATTGTGTAAGGCAGCACAGCGAAACGATCGTTTACTCAATAATCAACCTATATATTCTATTATGTCCCTAAAATCCTTTTGAATTGTCTTCACCAAGAAAACTGTTGACATTTTGGTCCTTTGTGTTGGTGTAGAATTCATTGCATATGTTTATACTTTATTTAAATAATTTGGAGCAGCACACGCTTCGCTCACTCGGATGTTTTTGTTATTTCTATTCTTTCTATTGGAAAATGATAGCACATCTTTGCTGGGAATAGTAGACTGACAGCCTTGTTCTCTCCGGTTTAGTGGGGGTGTCAGCTTCTAGACCACCACAGACTGAAAAGTCTTTCCCTAGAAATCCATTAAAAGGTTCGTCCTATTATTAAATGTTGGATTGTCCTCATTAATTTGCCACAGCAAACAAAAGAACATGTGGTTTGGGCGTGTTATAATTTGAGGACCACCAAGAACTTTTCCTTTTTGGATTAAGGTGTGTTTAATTGGCTGAACGTTAAATGTTGGCTTATTTATGGCTGTGTATAAAAAGTAGATTACAATTTCCCAGGACCTCTCAGTGCACTTTCTGGTTGTTTTATATGAATTCTCCAAGACCACAGTCTTTTCAGAAATATAATAGGATCTTCAATTAAGAATAGTAAACTGAATCCGACAATACTATTATACATTATTTTACAAGGAAGTGGTTTCCTGGAGAATCTGTCGCAATTTTAACAATGGGAGCAAAAAGCTTAAGCTACTTGGCCATGATTTTGGCCAAACATGACAGTGGCTTAAAGGGAACCAACCACCAGATTTTTGTCTTATAAACTAGAGGCAGTGTCATAATGGCGTTAGGATCCTGATTTAAAATGATACCTTTAGATAAGAAATCCGACACGTGATTGCAGAATAATCCTTGTTCAAGTCTTCAGAAATTACGTCATTTGTGCAGTGCCTTGAGCATCAGGGCGGGACTTTGTGGGGCGGGTTCTTTGTACTAATTCCTCCTCCAGCCTTCTCATTTGAAGCTTTTGTTATTTTACCATCAGTTTCTGATTACTAGGATAAACTTTCTGAAAGTGATGTATGTTCTCTGGATTAATTGGAGTCCCAGTAGTCCATAGGAAGTACAAAAAGCAATTGGATGAAACTAAAAGGAAGGAGATTCAGATTAGACATTAGGAAAAACTTTCTGACAGTGAGGGCAGTCAGAGAGTGGAACAGGCGACTACGGGAGGTGGTGAGCTCTCCATCAATGGAAGTCTTCAAGCAGAAACTGGCTAAACATATAGCTGGGATGATTTAGGAAAATCTGCACTCACGGGGTTGGACCCATTGGCCCTTGAGGTCCCTTCCAACTCTACCATTCTATGATTCTACTTGGCCCCCCAAAATATTAGCTTTTTGGATAGAGTATAACCTGCAACAAGTCAGCAGTAAGTAAAGAGCAGCCATCTGTTTATTATTGGGTTAGTAGGGGACAGATCTTTACTAATCAGACATTAACGGAGTTGTCCAGGTTTGGTATTAAAGTCTGCAGTTACTCTATGTGACTCCAGACTTGTTAATCCTCTCCGGGCAGAGTGCGCGCTATCAAGATTCTCTGATGCCAGCAGCGAAACAGAGTGGTCATATGACCACAATTTTGCAATATGTTTACTTCCGGTCATGTGACAACTAGAATGTGTGGCCTCGCTCAATACTTACTCACCTATAATCACCAGAATGATGAGTATTATTATTATTATCTATTATAGCGCCATTTATTCCATGGCGCTTTACAAGTGAAAGAGGGTATACGTACAACCATCATTAACAGTACAAAACAGACTGGTATAGGAGGACAGAGGATCCTGCCCGCGAGGGCTCACAGTCTACAGGGAATGGATGATGGTACAATAGGTGAGGACAGAGTTGGTTGCGCAGTGGTCTACTGGACTGAGGGCTATTGTAGGTTGTAGGCTTGTTGGAAGAGGTGGGTCTTGAGGTTCCTCTTGAAGCTTTCCACGGTAGGGGAGAGTCTGATGTGCTGAGGTAGAGAATACCAGCGTATGGGGGATGCACGGGAGAAATCTTGTACGCGATTGTGGGAAGAGGCGATAAGAGAGGAGCAGAGAAGGAGATCTTGTGAGGATCTGAGGTTGAGTGCAGGTAGGTACCGGGAGACTAGGTCACAGATGTAAGGAGGAGACAGGTTGTGGATGGCTTTGTAAGTCATGGTTAATGTTTTGAACTGTAGTCGTTGGGTGATGGGAAGCCAGTGAAGGGATTGGCAGAGTGGTGAGGCTGGGGAGAAGCGAGGGGAGAGGTGGATTAAGCGGGCCGCAGAGTTTAGGATAGATTGGAGGGGTGTAAGAGTGTTGGAAGGGAGGCCACAGAGCAGGAGGTTGCAGTAGTCAAGGTGGAAGATGATGAGGGCATGCACTGTTTTTGCTGATTCTTGGTTAAGGAAAGCACGGATCCGGGAGATATTTTTGAGTTGTAATCGGCATGAGTTGAAGAGGGCTTGGATGTGTGGCTTGAAGGATAGAGCAGAGTCGAGAGTTACTCCAAGGCAACGAGCTTGTGAGACTGGGGAAAGTGAGCAACCATCGAGTTTGATGGAAAGGCTTGTTGGAGGAGATGAGTGAGGAGGAGGAAAGACAATGAGTATTATCAAATAAAACATATAGTCACATGGTGTGACTGCAGACTTCTGAATCCTGACAGTTTACGGTGTCCACACTGTCAGGATTCACCAATTTGCCAGTGGGAGAAGGTGGTCTCCTGACCACAAAAATGCAATTTGCAAGGACATGGTTATGTGCCAACCACATGTGCTTGGCTTCTGAGTTCACGTGTAAAACATAGTATAGTATAGTAAGTAACTTTCTAACTTTAACAAAATGTTTAAACTAAGTGATTTTTTAATAATCAATGACTTCTCAAATCAGAAATATCTGATCTCCTGTAAGATGATTGGTTAAATTCTGTTATATTATGTTATACACATGGCACCACACCGATAGTGCAGCACATAGCTGTGAGTCATTGGGCCGGGTTTACATCTGCTGGTTAGGCTTACATTCAAAAGTAAAACCAAAATAATTTCATGTCCTAATGGACAGATGAAGGCATTCAAATCCTAGTTCGGCATTATCAATAAATTGGATTCCACCTCACTACTGGATGTTTAGTGCCTCTGTTCAAGGATCTCAATTTTTGGCCACATCCTATAGCCTCAAATTAAAAAGGTTGTGCAGTCAGAACAGCCCAGGTCGTTTAAACAACATAATGGGCTTCTCTGGAACATCACTTCTATTCAATAGAGTATTTGAATGACTGTCATGTGCTCCATGTCCACAGCAGGATTACCATAGCTCTAGAACTTTTTCTGGCAATATCCGGTTTATTGAATCTGGACTTGTGGTACGGTAATTAGCTGATCACCATATTACCAAAGACAAATGTTGTTGTGTTAAGTTTGGGTGCATCTGCAAGTACTCTTAACGTTTTGCATTGTATAATCTGTTAAGCATGCACTTTGCGTTCTCCTACTTGCAGTTCTAAACGCACATTTTGGGCTTAATTGATTTGACCAAAGTTGCCTTTTTCAGAACTTTAGCGCTGAAAACGCATGCGTATTTACCGCGTTTTAGATGAGTTTACAGCGCTTTTTGCATGCTTTTTCACCTGCGTTTTGACAGATGCGTTTTGAACATAAAGACACTGCTAAATAAAGTTTACACAGTCAAACACAATGAAAAAAGAGAAAAAAAGGATCAAATCTATATTAATGGGAAAAATAATGAAAATATATATTTCATAAAATTATAGCGGTAATATACATTTTATCGCTAAAATAGCAATAAATGCATATTTTTCTTAAATTTAATCGATTATGTGTGTGTGTAAAGGGACATATCAAATCATTATTTTGATGTCCAAAAAGCATGCATTTTGGAAATACAAAACGCATGTTTTCTGCACATAAAATGCAGGCAAAACACAGGAATTTGAAGGAATCTTGGTTTTTGCCATTTCTCATTGACTTGAATGTTAGCAAAATGCACCCAAAATGGCAAAAACAATTGACATGCTGCTTCTTTGAACGCATGGCTTTTGCCACAAAATATGCAAATTTAACGCAGTGTTTAGAAACACAAAGTGCGGTCTGAAAATCACCATTTTCCATTGACTTTGCTGGAAAATCAAAACGCTTGCCTTTTGGCATGAAAAAGGTGCATCTCAAAACGGACCTAAAAAGCAGCAAAAACGCAGGTAGAAACGCAAAGTGCGGTCTTACCCTTAGTATGATTTCTGCACTCATCCACACACCAGAAGAAGCTTTGTGAGCGAAACCTGTTGCGAATAGTGGATCCTTTATTCCATCATGATTTATTCTGGTTTATTTTCCTTTGCTTGGTATTTTTTATTTACATATTTATACTTCTATTTTTCTGGCGCTTATTGGTATTCTTACTTTCCAAGTCCAGTTGCAATAATTGAATTGGGTTTGTGCCTGACATTCCTTATGTACTATTGTACTTATTCATATTTATTCATATTCTCTTATTAATGGTATTAGGTAATGCATTTGAGCTTTAACACTGCCCTTGAGTGAGACATATGTATTCGTTGTAATCATCGACTTCCATTATACTTGTTACTCAAGCTGAGCACTTTCTGAGCGTCTGATCTGCTCAACTCGAGACCAAGCACCTGAGTATTTTAGTGCTCGCCAACCACTAACAGGGACTAGAGTATGTGCAATTCGATTTGCAGGACCAGTCCATTGGCCATGTCGGATGGGAGACCTGAGAACTGCCTCCTCCCTGATGGTATCTGTCTATTCTTTTGATTAGCCCGTCTGAAACGAGCTTACCTGTGCAACACACCACTGGGCGATAGGAAATGGTTCTAAAGGCTCCCATCCATCAGCCACAGATTAGTGATGTGGAAATTAACTGGGTCCTATGAGTCGATTTGCACCAGTTCTAGCAGGGATTCTAGCTTTTGACAGAAGGATTTCAATGCTGGGTTATGTATTAAAGGGAATCTGTCACCAGGTTTTTGCCACCTAATCTAAGGGCACCATAACGTAGGGGCACAGGTCCTGATTCCAGTGGTGTTTCACTTACTGGGCTACTCAGTGTAGTTTTGATAAAATCACTATTTGATCAGCAGTAGATTATCATTACAGGACTACTTGGTGTGCAGCAGGAAGTCCAGCATATTCATGAGATCTGTATAACTGCTAGATCTGCAGCAGAGAAAACATTGATTTTATCAAAATGACAGCAAACAGCTTAGTACGTGACACATCGCTGTAATCAGGGTCTCTGTCTCTACATTATGCTGCTTTTTGCTGGGGGAGCAAAAACCTGGTGACACATTCCCTCTAAGGGTATGTGCCCACGATCAAGACTCGCTGAGTCTTGACCTGTAGGGCTGCGAGTCTCCTCCGCAGGAGAAGGCAGGAGACGGCAGCTGCTCGTATCCACGATCAGTGTTCGGTATTCTGCAATCTCTCTTTTGTGTTCTCCCTACAGAGAACGCATGCGACTCCGCAGCAAACAATTGACATCCTGCGGCCTCAGAAAGCTGCACCGCTTGTCAGGTTTTGCTGTGGGCCACACACGCACAGTGGGCATGGGATTTCTAGAAATCCCATCCACTGTGCTTGTACTGTACAACGTAGTGTTTTGGATGCAGCTGAAGCATGCTGCGTCCAAAACGCTGTGAACACTGATCGTGGGCACGCAGCGTTATTCCCGAAGATCAGTGCACAATGGGTTGTTTTCAATTTAAGTATTATCCTAATTACGGGTAATGTTTTTTATTTGATAACTAGAAAAGTTAATAATTTCTATGACTGACGTTTATTGATCCCCCAGCATAATACAGACTTAGGAGTTAAACAAATGATAATCTTTGTGTATTTACTGACTATAAATAAAAGTATCGTGAGTCATCACTTTGACTGCAGTCTGCACAAACATATTGGTGCTGCCGAGTCCTGCAATATTACCATCACTATCACTGTACTATGGACCACTGCTGCCTTGACGTAGAGCTGCCCTTCCATTTATTTAGTGGCAGCTGGGAGGACTATTATAGAGGGTACAAAGGTAGCGGTCACACCCCTGCCATGTTGCCTGAGGGGTCCAAAGGTCCCTTTGTTATATAAGAAGAGGATAGTAGTATAAATGATGCGTGTGTAAAGGTCCATATACACTGCAAACATATTGTGAATTCCTTGCTAAGGCTGCTTTCACACATCCGGTTTGTGCTGAGCGGCACAATCCGGCTCAAAAACGTATGCAACGGATGCGGCGAAAAAACTGGATTCGTTGCAGAAGTTTTTTCCATGCGGCCCGTCCGGTTTTTGACGGATGCGGCTTGATACTGAGCATGGGCAGTACAAAAAACCAGATCCGGTGGCCGGATGCGGTTTTGCTGCAGGACGCTGCATCCGGCGTCCATAGGCTTGCATTGTGAATCGCGCCGGATCCGGCGCGATGCGTTTTTTTCGCCGCACAAAAAAAAACGTGCCAGGTAACATTCCATCCGGCCGCCGCATGGGCTAAATATGCTGCATCCGGCAAAAAATGGACGCAACGTAAGGCCATGCGGCACAATACGGCACTAATGCAAGTCTATGCAGGAAAAAATGCAACCGGCGAAAAAAAAAACCTGTTGCGATTTTTCTGCAGAGCGCCGTATTGTGCCGCACGGCAAAAACCGGATGTGTGAAAGCAGTCTTACTCTCCAACAATTTTGTTCTGCTCATTTCGGGGGCTTTGTGTGAAATTATGTCCAATTTGCCTTTTTTTTGTGTTCAATACACAATACAGAAGAAATAAACGAGTATAACAAAAATGTGTACTTGCAGTCATTTTTGGGGAGAAATATTTCATTTACTGGAACAATTTCAAGGATGCCAATACTTTCGGTCATGGCTGTATAATAATCAGGTTTCCTGAGGTTCTGTATTATACCAGACGGGTGCAGTATATTCTGGTGCAATGACACTTACATTATCTTGACGTCTTTGTGGTTCACCTTCAGTTTAATGGAGTCTGGTGTTCTGGCTTTGAAAGGGGATTTTTTTTTTAAAAAAAGTGGTCTTTAAGTGATAGAACTCATTTTAATAACAAAAGCAGATGTCACTTACTCTCCCCCTGTCCAGCACCTGCTCCCTTGTCACTGCTTCTGTTTTAGTGTTTGGCTGCAGCGTGATGTCATATCAACTCATATCACTACTGCAGCTAATCGATGAGCTCAGCAGCTCTGCCAATTTACATGGCACTAGCTGCTAAACTTTGATTAGTTGCAGGGGGGATGTGAGCGGACGACATAACATGACCTCTGATACCAAAACACTGAGATTGATCAGGGGGGAGGGTGTAAAGAACCAGAGCTGGGCCCAGGAGGGAGAGTACTATCATTTGGGGACCACTTTTTTAAAAGTGGGAAAATCCCTTTAATATGAACACTAAAAGGTTTCCATATTGGGGTGATCTGAAATGGGTCCAAGGGCCTAGATACGTTTAACGCCTTATTGGACTTGTTCTATGGTAAAGTATTCCACATACCATAATCATTTTTCTGTTCTGTTGTGCTTATTACGGTATACACTAGAAGGTGGCCCGATTCTAATGCATCGGGTATTCTAGAATTTACGTATTGTGTAGTTAATGTATGATTTTTGTTATATATATAATATATATATATATATAATATATAGATATAGATATATATATATTTTATATATATATATATATATTTTATATATATATATCCATATATATATATATATATATATAGATAGATAGATAGATATAGATGTTGTTGTGTGTAGTTACCAAGTGTTTGTGTAGGGCGCTGTAAATGTTCTGGGTGTGGGGGTGTGTGAGAGCGGTGTTGTATGTGTGTTGTGTTTGTTGCGTTGTTTGTGGAGCGCTGTGTGTGTGGAGTGCGTGTGTGTGTTTTGGGGGGAGGTATATTTTATGCAATGTGTGTTGCGCTGTATGTGCATATATTTATGTATGCCGCAGTGTTTGTGTGTTGGGTGTTGTGTGTGTGCGGCGTTGTGTCTGTGTGGGTGTCTGTGTAGGGCGGTGTTTGTGGTTCCTAGTGTGTGTGTGGTGTGTTGTGCGGTGCGCGTGTGGCGGTGTGTTTTGGGGGGAGGTGTGGACCCCCATCGTGCTCCATCCCCCATGCTGCGCACCCCCCATCGTGCTCCATCCCCCATGCTGCGCACCCCCCATCGTGCTCCATCCCCCATGCTGCGCACCCCCCATCGTGCTTCATCCCCCATGCTGCGCACCCCCCATCGTCCTTCATCCCCCATGCTGTGCACCCCCCATCGTACTCCATCCCCCATGCTGCGCACCCCCCATCGTGCTCCATCCCCCATGCTGCGCACCCTCCATCGTGCTCCATCCGACATGCTGCGCACCCCTCATCGTGCTCCATCCCCCAGGCGCTCCATCCCCCATGCTGCGCAACCCCCATCGTGCTCCATCCCCCATGCTGTGCACCCCCCATCGTGCTCCATCCCCCATGCTGTGCACCCCCCATCGTGCTCCATCCCCCATGCTGCGCATCCCCATCGTGCTCCATCTCCCATGCTGCGCACCCCCCCCATCGTGCTCCATCCCCCATGCTGCGCATCCCCATCGTGCTCCATCTCCCATGCTGCGCACCCCCCCATCGTGCTCCATCCCCCATGCTGCGCACTCCCCATCGTGCTCCATCCCCCATGCTGCGCACTCCCCATCGTGCTCCATCCCCCATGCGCTCCATCCCCCATGCTGCGCACCCCCCATCGTGCTCCATCCCCCATGCTGCGCACTCCCCATCGTGCTCCATCCCCCATGCTGCGCACTCCCCATCGTGCTACATCCCCCATGCTGCACACTCCCCATCGTGCTACATCCCCCATTCTGCGCACTCCCCATCGTGCTACATCCCCCATGCTGCGCACCCCCCATCGTGCTACATCCCCCATGCTGCGCACTCCCCATCGTGCTCCATCCCCCATGCTGCGCACTCCCCATCGTGCTCCATCCCCCATGCTGCACACTCCCCATCGTGCTACATCCCCCATGCTGCGCACTCCCCATCGTGCTACATCCCCCATGCTGCGCACCCCCCATCGTGCTACATCCCCCATGCTGCGCACCCCCCATCGTGCTACATCCCCCATGCTGCGCACTCTCCATCGTGCTACATCCCCCATGCTATAATAGTTCTCCTATTATACTCAGAGAGGAGTATAATAGGAGGACTATAATAGGAGGAGTAGTCCTGGGGGGAGAGGAGTATAATGCCGGCTCCCTGCACATGTATACCGGGAGCCGGTGTACGCTGGTAACTAATACACATCGGGTAACTAAGGGACCTTAGTTACCCAATGTGTATAATGGTTACCAGCGTTCACCGGCTCCGTCACGATCCCAGCAGCGCAAGGTTATGTCTGGCGATGCGTGCGGAGGGCCGGGGCGAGCGGCCAATCCATGCGGAGGGCGGGGCCAGGCCGAGGCGAGCGACCAATCCGTGGGGGGGGGCGCGGGGCAAGGCCGCTGGGGAGCCGGTGTACACTGGTAACTATGATACACATCGGGTAACTAAGGGACCTTAGTTACCCAATGTGTATAATGGTTACCAGCGTTCACCGGCTCCGTCACGATCCCAGCAGCGCAAGGTTATGTCTGGCGATGCGTGCGGAGGGCCGGGGCGAGCGGCCAATCCGTGCGGGGGGGCGGGGCCAGGCCGAGGCGAACGACCAATCCGTGGGGGGGGGCGGGGCCAGGCCCAGCCAGCGGCCAATCAGACGGTTGTCACCGTAAGGACACAATTTTGGAGACAGACAGACAGACAGACAGAATAAGGCAATTATATATATAGATTCCTATTATTGCCTCCTGTGCAGTTAGTTATCTGAGGGTCTTAGAAGCTGTGGTCAACTTTTGTCCCTTTTGAATAAGGTATTTTTACAGAAGCATGTGCACATCTGGAGCATTGCTGCTTGATTTTAAAGAGTTTGTCCTCTACAAAGCATAGTGGCCACATTGATGCAAAGCTGAAACAGAAGGCATTTTCTAAACTCCTTCTATTGTCACTTCTGCCTGTGAGTGGCGCTATTGCTGTGCGCTTATTCCCATCACAGCATTTCACCGCACATCACAGCCCATCATCTCGCGCATTCTCTCCTTCACTGTCGAGTGCCGCAAACGAATGCTGCCTGGCTGTGATGTGCGGTGAAACTTCATCCACAGTCCGGTCAATCACGGAGACTGGGTCCCACCTCTGTGATGCCGGGTCAACTTCCAATTTCAGAAGTTGACGCAACATCACCGGACATCAGGGGTCCATGCATCCGGGGGTAACGTGATGGGATGAGCGAACAGCGATAGCGCCGCTCACAGGCAGAATTAACAGAAGATATTTGGAAAAAGCCTTCTGTTTAAGCTTTTACTTTGATGTGGTCACTATGCTTTTGTAGTGGACCTCCTCTTTTTAATACTAAGAAAAGTGTAAAATATTAGGTTTTGTAAATTACTCTTAGTAGCATTGTTGGCTGTAAAGTAGTCAGTCTTTAACCATTCAAAGCAAGGGTAGATGCTCCTGTTTAGGTGTTAATTTTGTGGTCAGCCTGGACATCTGTGAGCTGGTTGCAATTCCGATACATTTTTGTATCTGTTTTGCTTCAGTATTTTGAGTTATACGTAAAACTTTATTGACCTTTTTTTCTTGTAGCCTTCACCTTTTCTTGTGTAAAAATAATTATTTTCTTTCTCTGGTCTTGTAACATTTCTCTTCCATGTGGTGCCATTGCTGACAGCATGAAATGAGAAGGGGTTTCTTTTATTAAGGAAGACCCCTATTATAGTCACTTGTCTGCTGCACACCTGATTAATTAGATTTAGCTGTGGTGGAATTCATGTTAATTAGAATTTTGTAGATTAAACTTTAGCTTTGCTCCTAAAATGAGATGAGTGGTCCCGTTGCATTTCAGCTTAGGCAGGTTCAGCCGGGCTTTAGATATAGTTCAGTTGGGCTGAGCACTGAGTGTACCCGAGATCAACGATGCTCGTTCAAGAGGTCTGCATACATAAAGCACCTGAACTCGAGCACTGAATTTTTTATTTTTTTTTTCGTGTAAAGTCTGTGTTATGTATAAACACTGAACTTTACTGTTGGAGTCGCTCATTTCTAAGACTTTCGTTGGGGTATACTAATTTATGCAACATGGTCTTAAATTAATTTGTTAGGAAAATTTTACATTTTTAGCAGTATAAAAAATAAAAAAAAAATCTCTGGCCCACATTTTTTGTAGTATTTTGTACTATGGTATTCCTGTGTGTGTGTGTGTGTGTGTGTGTGTGTGTGTGTGTGTGCGTGTGTGTGTGTGTGTGTGTGTGTGTGTGTGTAATTTATTTACATATGTTGAAAAAAAACCTAGGTCCATCTAGTTCAACCTTCCGCCACCAATTATATATTTTGTAATTAAATCATTTATAACTGACAATGTTATTTGTACTGCAGAAATCATCCAGCCCTTTTTTAAAAGCTGTTATAGTATCTTTCATTACTACCTCATATATAATTATTTTGTTTTCATTAATTATGGCAAACAACAATAGCATACCTATATAGGAACTATAACAAACTATATGTAATATTAAGAAGTATAGAAGAGAACTTGCCAGTATTTCACAGATTAGGCTTTCTACAGACTGACTTGCTAAGATGGTTGTCCAGCCTAAAGAGCAGTGTCGGACTGGCTACCGGAGGAACTTCCAGTAATACCAGACCTGGCCGCGGTTACCTGCACTGAACTCTGCAGCTCTCACCTGAGCTCTGGAGTGCAGCCTGGACTGAACTTGGGGTTTGCAGGACTGAACTGCAAGCGCCGTCTGATTCCCCGGCGATTGCGGTTCAGTTCATGGCAGTTGCGGACAGGCCGGGCTGAGCTCCGAAGCTGTCACCCGGCCTGTCCGCAGCTGTGACATAAACTGAACCGCAATCGCCGTGGAATCATTCGGCGCTCACGGTTCAGTCATGCAAACCCTGAATTCAGTCCAGGCTGCACTCCGGAGCTCAAGTGACCGCAGGTAACCACAGCCAGGAATGGTATTACTAAGGTTCCTCTGGTAGCCAGTCTGATTCTGCTAAGGAGTATAAAGATGAATAAACTTTCAATAGTAATTTATATAAACTCCTATTCTATTTGAATATTCCTGTTGTCCATATGCTCTAGTAGCTGTTTTGGTCCTAGGTCCCAGCAGTGTTGTGCTGTAGTGTTGGCACATGACCAGTAGTGTCTGTGGATGGTTGACTCGTCATTTCAGTAGCTGAGCCACCTCTTTAAAGAGTTTGTTCACTACTTTTACATTATTATTATTTATTATTATAGCGCCATTTATTCCATGGCGCTTTACAAGTGAAAGAGGGTATACGTACAACAATCATTAACAGTACAAAACAGACTGGTATAGGAGGAGAGAGGACCCTGCCCGCGAGGGCTCAGTCTACAGGGGATGGGTGATGGTACAATAGGGGAGGACAGAGCTGGTTCGCAGTGGTGTACTGGACTGAGGGCTATTGTAGGTTGTAGGCTTGTAGTAAGAGGTGGGTCTTGAGGTTCCTCTTGAAGCTTTCCACGGTAGGGGAGAGTCTGATATGCTGAGGTAGAGCATACCAGAGTATGGGGGAGGCACATTGAAGGCCTATCCTTAGTATAGCTCATCAGTGTCTGATAAGCCGAGTTCCGGCACCAGCGTCAATTGGTTGTTGTTGGTAGCGACAGCAGATGGCTGGAAATGCTGAGTTTTGGAACTGTCCCGTCTTCTTATTGCGACCGCAACCGGGTACTGTGCACATCCACCTCGTATTCAAATCAGTACGAGGTGGATGTGCTGTACCCGGCCGTGGTCACTATTAGTTGACTGGGCAGCTTCTGAACTGAGCATTTCCGGCCTCCTGCTGACGTCGCCAGCACCAAGAACAGCTGATCAGCAGGGTGACGGGTGTCTGACCACAGCCAGTCAGACATTGATGACCTATCCTAAGGGTAGACCATCAATGTAAAAGTAGTGGATGACCTCTTTAACTGCTGGCTTAGCCACTAAAATGAGCAGTCAGCCTGTTTGTCATGTGTCGCAACAAGACCTGGTGTCACGTGTTGAGCCCAGGACTGGTAGTCGAGCTGCTGGTAATTGGGACCTGACTGGCTCAAAGGCTACCGGAAGATCAAAGCACTTGGCAGAATTGTTGTATATTAGTTAAGTTTCTATATTTTTTTTTTTAAGCTTATTTTTTTTAAATTTGCTTTATAGTGTGAGTGAAACACTTTTTCTGATCTTTAAGATGAGTTGTTTGACAAGTAAAAATAAATAAAACAAACCACCAAAAAAACTTAGACATCAAGTAGTCCATTATCCCTACAATAATGCACACAGCCCCCACTTCATTTTGCTGTAGTCTTGAAGGATATTCAGTGTTGCTTGGGTTCCTCTATGGTGAACATGTGCAATTCAGGAGAAAGCGCTTGGAAAAACTCTTCAGAAAGCATGACGGGGATTAATAGTACTGTGATTGTAGCAGAACGCAGCGCCATTTGTCTACTGCGTGACGTAATTCTCCCTCCTTTAATAATGGCCTAATTACCAGTGTATCTTGTTCTTTTCTCTGCTTTTTCGCCTGGAATTCTCCAGCTGTGGATGTCTAACTCTTTGACCTGAATGAGTGGGCTGCCGGCTCTGTAGTCAGAATGTCCTTTACTATCTTCCCTTTCTTGTGAACACTACTTGCTTTGTTTCTTATTCTACCGGGTGCTTAACCCAAGACAGAGCCGTACTGTGACTATTTCTGATGCAGCTCTTTTTTTTTTTTTTAATTTTAGATTTTTTTTTTACTATAAACAGTTAATTATGAGCATTCGGGTTAAGGGTTTAGTAGTTTTACTTTTTATTTCTTTTCCCGATGTTGAAAGTATATAGGGGACGAATGCTTACATTCATCTCAGCACAGTATGTAGCTGCATGTTAATGAGAAATAATATCTTTACTAATCTACTCTCAATAAGGAACAAACAATCCCAGCAGAGATCTGGGGTAAATTGCTTTCAAGACGTTGTTAGGCTACAGGGAATTGGAGAAAAAAAAGGATAACCCCTTTAAAGGGTCTTTTGTTTTCTCTATGTATTAAGGAATGTTGAGAGGAAGAACAAATATGTAACAAAAGGATCAGGCAAATATAGATGTAAAACAATAGGTTTCATATAAAGCGATTCTAATTAAAAAAAAATTGTGATTGGTAAAGAATAGTGATGAGTGAACAATCCCAGTGCTCAGTACAATTAAGGCCTCCGACACACTCACGTGAAAATCACGCACGTGCCGAGAGACACGTATTTCCCCTGCGTGTTGCGTGCAGGTAAGTAGGTGTCTCTGGTACGTGCGGGCCACGTGTGTTCTCCGTGTGCTATCCGCGATAACACACGGAGAACCGGTAATTTGCATACTCACGTGGTCCTTCCTGCTGTCCGTGGTGCTGATCTTCGGTCTCCGGTCCTGCCGTCTCCCCGCTGCTGCTGCTGCTGGCCGCAGTGAAGTGAATATTAAATGAGTATAATGAGCGGCGGTCGGCAGCAAGTTACAGCAGCGGCAGAGACAGGAGGGCTGGAGAAGGTGAGTAACGATTTTTTTTTTTTTTACTCTGACGTATGTTTTCTCCGGCGCGTGTCACACGGGACCGCATCCACACTACATCCGTGTGGTACGGATGCGGGCCGTGTGACACCCGTGCTGCCGGAGCAACACTGACATGTCAGCGTTTTTAACACACGGAGACACGTAAGTACGGAACGGACACACGTTCCATTCCAAAATACTTACGTGTCTCCTAACCATAGGGATTACCTAGGTCCCCGTGTGCACGTGTCTCCAGTCTGTGTAAAAAATGGCACACACGGACCGGCGGCACGTGAGTGTGTCGGAGGCCTAAAGGGGTATTCCCATCTCCATGATCCTTTCCCAATATATAGTAGGTATAATAAGAATATTTGCAAATACCTTTTATAGTTCAGAAAAGCTGTCACTTACCTCTAGTGCAGGGTATTACAGTAGCTTGGGTATGCAAGGTTACGGCCAAAGATATAGGGACAGTTAGATGCTAGTTTTCGTAACTATAGCTAGGTAAGCAAGTGCAATGCCCTGCACATGAGTTATGGTAAGTGACATAGTTTATCAACTAGACTATATTTCTATTTGGAGGTATTTGCTGATATTCTTATTATTACACCTACTACATATTGAGATTAGAATCTTGGAAATGGGAATACCTCTTTAACGAGTACTTTGATGCTTGGGTGCTGGGCAATTGTTTACAGAGTAAAATGGAAGTCTATGGGGAACTCTTCCTCTTCCGGAAAAATGCTTGAGTTCACTATTGAGCTTCATTATAGTCAGTAAACGAGTATCAAGCACTCGAGCATCAAAATGCTTGTTAACGGGGTATTCCCTTCTCCAATATTCTATCCCAATATGTAGTGGGTGTAATATTAAGAATATTGGCAAATACTTCCTATTACAAATGTAGTCTACTTCATAAGCTATGTCACTTACTTCACTTACGACCACTAGCAACTAACGGTCCCTATATGTGTGGCCGTAACCTTGGATACCTAAACTACTGACGCGCCCACGTGGGTCGTGGGTTTGTCGACACAAGCCGTGCATTTCAAGGTCTCTTTACTCACTGCTCACACCTGCAGCCGTTGGAAAGTGCTGATCCCAGCTGTGATTTGGCTCTAGCCGATCCTGGATACTTTGGAGGTCGTGACCGGTGGTCCCTTCTGTTAGTCTCCTTTCTATGGTCTCCCTCCACCTCAGCTCCTGGGCCGTGGAACGGGTCACGGGTACCTGCTGCACTCCGCGCGAACCCTGGGATTCCCCTTCTTTTCCTAAGAACCCGGGTTGCGCCTCCAGCTCCAGACCACGGGCCCCGAACTGTTCGTTGCCTGCTGCTACTCCCAAGTGCGACCACACACAGACCCTGTCCGGTGCTGACTGCCTATTGTGTGTCGGGTGGTTCCTAACGTCCCCTTGTGGAAGCCCCGCCTCCGGGGTTCCTGACTAGTGGGCATGAGGTCCCATACCTCGTGATGGCTACCCCAGCTCCTACCCTAGCCCGGTCCCAGTGACAGAACCCCAGTGTTATGTGTAGGTTGTGGTGGTTGTTGTTACCGGGGATGACCTCCTCCGCATCCAAGATGAATACTGCACCTTAAGTGAGATGCAGTACCCTGTGGTGACTGAAGCCTCAGCGGCGCCACACTACTTGTAATGCCCTGCACATGAGATAATTTACATAGTGAATCAGGAGAACTATACTACATTTCTAATTGGAGGTATTTGATATTTTTATCATTACACCTTCTACATTTTGGGATAGGCTCTTGGAGATGGGAATAACTCTTTAAGTATACCGAGCACCGGGAAGTTTGCCCATCATGTAAAGAACTATTTTATTGTGTCATTGTATAGTAAATTATTGTTTGGTTAGGTGTATAGGAGAAGTTGTTCAATCAAGTATTATTAGTAAACATTAAGCTCGGTTTAGATTAGTTAACCGGCATTAGTAAAGGATTACCGATCAGCTACTTGTATTCTGATGGGCGGTTTAAACAGGCAGACCACAATTTAATATGAGAACAGACCGATCAGTAATAGATGTAGTATGAGCATAGACTGCCATTGTTCTCGGTAGCACAGGTCCTGTTTACACTGGATGATGTGCTGCCAAGAACAATAATCTGTTAAATCAATAGATCATGTCTCCCAGCATTTTGCTCAAGTGATCAACAACCTGTTTACACATGATCATGCAGTGTATATGCCCTTTTACACTTTCAACTCCAATCACTTGCCTTTTGTTGCACTGAAAAATAATTGCATACATAAAAAAAAAATCTAAAAGTATATTTATTAATAGCATTATTATATATTTTAGAACCATTCCACAAAATAAATATTAACATAATTATTTTTTTTTTTTTATTAGGGCTGTCATCAACAAGAAGGACTGGTATACCGACTCCTCGAGAACTGTCAACCCAAATAACAAGAGAAAGAGCAAATTTTCGTGCCCAGGTTCCTACAACTAAAAAAACACTACCAAGTCCTTCATCTCCCAGCACTCTTACACCGAAGACTGTCCGCCCACCCTCAAAAATTAAACAAGAAAATGACTCGAACAACAAATCTTTATTGGAGCTGCAGGTTAAGGAGCTCTTGGCTGAAGCAAAAACAAAAGATTTTGAAATCAGCAAACTGCAAAGTGAACTTCAGAAATGTAAAGTCAGAGAAAGTCCATGTTCTGATATCCTGGACCCAGATGTGGAAAGCCAACTTATCCAGGGTTGTGACCCTGAATTATTCATGAAAACTCTTCAAGATAAGACCGTAGCCTTCCAACAGGAACTTGGTTTTCTTAAGCAAGAAAACCAAGATCTAAAAGAGAAATTAAATTGTTTAGAACAGTCGCCTCTCTCCGACACTACGACCAGCAATGGCACAGATAGCAGCGTCATTTCTCCTTCCACACAAGGTGCAAGTGTTGGGAGTAAGACAAAGAGTCCGGTGGTTGGTAGATCGGAAAATTGTCACTTTCCTGGAAGAGAAAGTGGTTTACACATATCAGGTTCTTCAAGTAGCGATGTCACAAAAGCATCTTTATCACCCGATTCAGATTTTGAGCATATTGCAGATGTCCCCTCTAGACCGGGTTCTTCAGGAAGCATTCCATGCCAAGGCTCGAAATGTTCAACTAGTGGTAGTTCTCCCAATAACATAAGTGACCTTTCTGTAGCCTCATTGACTGAAAGGATTCATAAAATGGAGGAAAATCAACACAGTACTGCAGAAGAACTTCAGGCTACACTACAAGAACTGTCTGATCAGAATCTCATGGTGCAAGAGCTTACAGTGGAAAGTGAGAAATTAGTGGAAGAGAAATCTTTTCTGGAAAGTTCCCTACAGCAACAAAGACAGAAAGCAGAACAGCTCAGCCAGGAAAATGAAAAACTGATGACCCTTTTACAAGAAAGGTCGAAGACCGAAGAAGCACAAGTCCAGAGCAAGTTATCAGAGGTGGAGAAGAAGTATACAGAACTTGTTGAACAGTCTCAGTTTGAAAGAGAAAAACTGCTCAATATTCAACAGCAATTAACTAGTAGCCTGAGAAGTCTTGAGAAAGAGCACCAAGAGGCTCAGGTAATGATCAAAAGACTAAAAGAAGAAGTCAGTAAATTACAAAATTTATTGGACAGTGAACGGAAAGAGAGAGGCAATTTATCAAAAACTGTGGAAAACCAAAATATCAAAATTGATGGTCTCCGAATTGAAAGTAACTGTTTAAAAGCTCAATTGGATGGAGAGCGACAAAAAGTATCTGAAATCACAACCGTAACATCTAACAACAACTCAGAGAGCTGGACATCTCCAGAGGTGCTGAAGTCTGTTCATATGGACAAGGAACATCTGGAGCTAACATGCTCAGAACTTAGACAAGAGCTCCTAAAGGCCAACAGTGAAGTCAAACAACTGCAGTGTCTCCTGGCTAAGGTTAGATGGTTATATCGTATTGGGCAAACCTTTTATTGTATTTTATACCATGTCATCTAGTGATGCATTTTCAAAAGAAAGCTTAGTTTATTACTACAATCAGGTTCTCCATTATGTACAATCCATACTTGCAAGAAAAGTCCCTAGACTATTAGGTGGGCTTTACACACTGTGACATCGCTAGCAATGTCAAGCGCGATAGCACCTGCCCCCGTCGTACATGCGATATCTGGTGCTTGCTGCCGTAGTGAACATTATTGCTATGGCAGCTTCACACGCACATACCTGGTCAGCGATGTCGCTGTGACCGCCGAACAATCCCTCCTTCAAGGGGGAGGTGCGTTCGGCGTCACCGCGACGTCACTAAGCGGCCGGCCAATAGAAGCGGAGGGGCGGAGATGAGCGGCACATAACATCCCGCCCACCTTCTTCCTTCCGCATTGCCGGTGGACGCAGTTAAGGAGATGTTTGTTGTTCCTGCGGTGTCACACACAGCGATGTGTGTTGCTGCAGGAACCGGCGCCGGATGTGCGTCACTAACGACGTGACCCTGACAATATATCGGTAGCGATGTCGCAATTTGTAAAGCCCGCCTAAGTGTTCAACTAAGTGTTCCGGTGCCACCACCGGAAAAATATTCAGCTCCATGGGCTTTGTGTAAAGTGCAGGACAGGTCCACCAGAAGAAAAGATACTTTTTGTAATTGATCTAATCTCTGCAGAGACGAGGATCTTCAACTGATTGAATTAATTTAGAGCTCTCTTATATGGAAATGTGTTTTCTATACTAGACAACCACTTTAAAGGGAACCAACCAGCAGGATTTTCATATATAAAGTAAAGCCAGTGCTATACTGGTGCTAGGATGCTGAATGTAAGCATAGCTTTTATTCAGAGATTGGATATTTTATTTCAGAAATATGTGAAAGTGAAGTTCCAGCAATGCACTGTTATTTGATTGGTCAGCTGCAACAGGAAGGGAATATGGGAGTCGAGTCTTATCTATTTCCACCCCTGTCTGTCTCCCTGGGCCAGAATTAACATCTATGATGGTGATGGGGGGGAGGTAGGCCAGGCAGGAAGACAGGGGTGGAAATAGACAGCAAGACGCGACCCACTTATTCCCTTCCTGTTGCACCTGTCAATCAAATAGCAGTGCATTGCTGGAACTTTACTTGCGCATATTTCTGAAATAAAACATCCAATCTCTGAATAAAAGGTATGTTTACATTCAGCATCCTAGCGCCTGTATAGCACTGCCTTTATATTATAAATGAAAATCCTGCTGGTTGGTTCTCTTTAAGCAGTAAGCCACATTAAGTTACTCATGTTGTTGTTTGCCATGCTAGAGGTTGTGATCCTCCATGCATTAAACCAATCCTATTGAAAACAAGTATTTTACTAAAAGGGAACGAGTCTGCTTCCCCAGGACCCTCAAATAGCTACCATGTATTTATTGCTACCATCATACCCTGCCTAACAGGCCCATTTTATTGTCTAATTGATTTCTCCATATACCAAAAATGTGTTTTCATAACTGAGGTGGCGATATGCATTTTAGCTAGTCATTAGTCGTGGTTGTCACTAGATTAGTCCTCTCGTTAATTATATTATCACGCCTCTGAAGGTAACATGATTTCCCAAAGCGTAGGTGTGTGTAACATGATTTTCCAAAGCGTAAATGGGAGTAACATGATTTTCCTTGACAATATGTAGTAAGATGGGTGCACACCCCCAGCCTCATTGGCACACAGTACATGCCCAAGGCAACAGCAGCAGTGATGCAGGATAAAGCCTACCGTTACTGCCGGCTTTGCAAACCTCACGACTGACTGTGGCCTACATCACCACGGTTTCCCTGCGCATGTGCAGTGCTGCGTTAAGCCGAGGTGTGTGCACTCTGATTACTGAGCACTGCCAGGGACAGACAGATTTGCAGAGACCCTTGCTGTTCAGGGATCAGAGACACTGCTCTTATAGATCGTGGTACTCATGCCCACGGGGGTGTGATAACCTGCTTAGTGGGATAACGAGTCTAGGGAATATCGCTCACCCACTAGTTAGCAAATTGTCACCGCACTTGTAAAAACTATTTTTGGCATAGGCAGTAATCCAATAAAACAATAATAGTCCTGTAATAAAGGTTATAATGGTAGCAATAAATACATGTTGGTGGTTTGTGGGTCCTGGGGAATCTTGACAGGTTTTCTTTAATATCGACCCTCTAATGACCACAGCACGGTGGTGGTCCACTCCTTACACGGTCTACATCTGGCCACTCCATTAGCTTTTAACATGGGGGTGCCGGACCCTTGTGATCTATTATTTTTTACTTTTCTGAAGGAGGTCATCAATATAGTTGTACAAGGAAACCTGTTTAATAGCGTTCTTTACAGCATTTGAAGAGAGGGCAGATGCCACAGCTGGTTTACTATTCTTCAAACAACATTTTAATGGTGTGTAAGTGTCTTCAATTATTTCTTCCTTATGTATTTTGATCACCAGCCAACCAGTAATTTTTTTTCTTCACAGCATAGGCATCCTATGCATCAGTGTCTCTTCTTGGAGGAGCAGATGCCTTTGCTTTCCATGTGGTTTACATATGTGGTTATGTTTCTGTCACTTAGTTACATGGGTTGAAATAAGACAAATATCTACCAATTTCCTCCTCACAGTCAACTATGTAGCCCAAAGGAGGGAAAATTAGCGCCCCCCCAGCGATTTTGGCCCGTTTCCCCTCATGGGGGATACTTTTGTCTACGCAGTAGGCAGATAAGTTGGTATAAAGTTAAGGCCCCGTTATACGCAACGACATTGCTAACGATATGTCATTGGGGTCACGGAATTTGTGACGCACATCCGGCATCGTTGCGTGTGACACCTACGAGCGACCGCTAGCGATCAGAAATACTCACCAAATCGTTTATTTGTTGACACGTTGTTCATTTTCCAAATATCGTTGCTCGTTCAGGACGCAGGTTGTTCGTCGTTCCTGAGGCAGCACACATCGCTACGTGTGACACCCGGGGAACGACGAACAACAGCATACCTGCGTCCTCCGGCAACGAGGTGGGAGTGACGTTCATGCGGCTACTCTCCGCCACTCCGCTTCTATTGGTGGCCCGCTGAGTGACGTCGCTGTGACGCCGCACAAACCGCCCCCTTAAAAAAGAGGTTGTTCGGCGGCCACAGCGACGTTGTTAGGAAGGTAAGTACGTGTAACGTGTACTACCAATATTGTGCGCCACAGGCAGCGATTTGCCCATGACGCACGAACGACGGGAGTGGGTGATTTCACTAGCGACATCACTAGCGATGTCGCTGCGTGTAAAGCAGCCTTAACTCCGATCTGTCATAGGTTCTAGTCCTCTAGACATTTGGGAGCTCTCTCGCTATGCGAACAAGTCCAATTTCCACCATTTCACTGAAACCTGATTATTTTGATCTACAGGATTAGGACACATATTGAGGAAATGTTTTGAGACCTTGTTCAAACTTCTGTTTCATATACATGCTCCTTATTTTTCACAGAACATGTACCTTTTATAGTTTACGGGGCTGTTTATGTGTCCATTTTTGTCTGGGGGAGGGGGCATCATGATGAGCTACTGGTCTACAAAGGGCGCAAATATTGTTTTCGCTCAGCGGCCCTCCTCTGTCTGTGTGGCTTGATAGCACCCCTTTTAAGCCTGTCAGCAGACACCAGCTGTTCTATGTTAGCTTGTGTTTTTGGAATATTGGTTGACAATGAACCTCATGCTCATGGCTGTATTCTTTGGTACCTACTCATAAATCTGATTTAATAGAGGGAGTTTTATTTTCTGGACTCCTTACAAACTGCCTCAGTTCTGGATGAGAAGAGTAGCGATGAGCAAACCCGAACTGTAAATTCAGGGTTCAATCCAAATTTTTAACTAAAGTCTGTGCGAATCTGAACATCCATAGGTCTTCTCTGGCACTGCGGAGAAGCCCACAGAGTCCCATGTGGCTTTCTGCAGTGTGTATCGGGCCTTCTACAGTTGGATTTTTTTCTCTTCAGTTGCCATGTTCTATTATGTCACCTGTGATTCTTATTAATGGAGAGATTCTGGTAGTAGTCATTAAAAGTAATCCAAAACCTATCTATTATAATGTAATTTCACAAATGGCAGAGGTTTACAGCATACAGCGGATTATAAAAACTGCAACTTGTCCAATCTTATTGTGACGCCCTGGCCTATCAGGTCGTCACAGGACATTGTGCAATCTACCCTTCTGCATGGTGTCCATCTCCTCCTTGGTTACGGGTCCCTGGCCTTTGGTGTTGCTAAGAACAAGCCAATGAAAACCCTAGAAACACTCTGCACCACACCCACCAGACACACCAATGGGTAGCCTGAAGGGAATAGGGCCACCCACTTGGGGGGTTGGTTAGGGAGGGTCAGGAGTGTCAGGAGTAGTCAGTTGAGTGGTGACTCTCGTGAGGAGATGTCACAAGTCAGTTGGAGGAGGTTAGGAGCTGGGCTCCTTAGTTACTCGGTGGCAGACGTTGGTCTTGGCCTGGTAGGAGCTGGAACCCTGGTCGCAGGAGATCGTGTCAAGGGGCACGGAACTGCCGAGAAGGGCAGCCGGCGGCCTTGAGACATCACCGGGCAGGGGCCGGGGCCCGGTGGGGTACGTGGACCCTAGGCCGGGAAGTAGCTTCACGCATCCTGGTAATTTACCCGACGAGGGCGAAGACTTCATGATTCGTCCTCCACCCGCTCCAAAATCTGGGTACTAGCGCAACGAGGGGGATAGGCCTTTCCCACTACACAGTCCAGAAAATCCCAAGTGTGAACCCTGAGAGCAAGCTCACTCAGTTAGCCATACGGGTGAGCGGGACCTGACTAGTTCTATACTATAGGGGCCAACCAGTACAGAAAGTGCCAAGGAAAAGGTCACAGGCTAACAAGCAACACCATCGGGCACGGGATCCCAGCATGCTCCCTCCCTGCTACAGCGGTGCTAAGAATTCCGGTTTACAAGTTGTCAGTGTCAGCATTATTGGACTGAGTGAGCACGCAGTGACCCTTTCCACTCCAACAGTGCTCCCCTCTCACCATCACCGAGCCCCGGGGCATCCCCCCTACCCACGGAGGGGGTTAAACACCTGGCTGCCATTCCACCGCCACCGGGCGCTCCCAACAGCAGCGGTGGTATTCCACCTTACCACACACCGTGGGTGGCGTCACGAACTCTAAACACAAAAATCCCCTGTAAATACCCCCCCCCCTTTTATTTTGAGAGTCAGCGCGACCCCTCCTGGGTCCGGAGACCCCTTGAGCCACCGTGGATCCGGATCCAAGCAGCAGCCCGGCTGCTGGAGCTGGAACGGTACATTATCATCCCTGAAAAATATATAAAGGCTCTGACACCTGCCTTACATGTTCAGCTCGTAACCATCTCTAATAACGTAATGAATATCCATGCTATACCCTGTCCCTGCCATTTACAATGGCTGATCATGTAACCAGGGGCTTAATTATAAGGGGTGCAGATGTAAAAAAAATAAAAAGGCAACAAGGCCTTGTTGCCTATATGACTCCAAAGTTGCTTAGTTCACAAGGAAGGTGGGAATCCTAATATAGATTATCCTTTGCATTAATGCCGAGGACCTAAGTCTATGTGGCCTTATGTAGTGTTAAGGAGATAAAGGTTGTATCCAGCACCAATATGAAAACTACTGTTTATTTCAATAGATTAAAACATGGTGAGATAAAAATACCGGAACACCTGACGCATTTCAGACGGAGTTCATACTCTTAGACACTACACTTGTACCCAGGAAGGACAGAAAACATTTTTTATGCCCTTCCTGAGGATCAATGTAGTGCCTATGATTAGGGACGCTGTCTGAAACGCATTAAGTGTTCTGTTTATTTCAATAGATTAAAATATTATGAAATAAAAACACGAACACCTGACGCATTTCGGACAAAGTCCTTAATCGTAGTTAGTACACTGGGCCTTAGGAAGGACGGAAAACCACTTTTTTTTCTGTCCTTTCTGAGTACCAGTGTAGTACCTATGATTAAGGACTCCGTCCGAAACGCGTCAGTATTTTTATCTCACCATGTTTTAATCTACTGAAATAAACCGGAGTTTTAATATTAGTGCTGGATACAAACTTTTTCTCCTTGCCTATACTCTGTGAAGCTGATGCACGGATCCACATAGTTGGTGTCCACAATCGCCGTTTCTAGTACAGCTGTTTGAGTGAAGATCAGTGATCATATGTTGCGGACACATAACAGAAGAAAATCCACAATACTGCAAAATGTTCAGTTTGGGGTTATTCCTGTTATTGTCCAGGTGTTTAAAATAAAGGCTTTGTTTATTGGTTCCAGAAAAAAAATGTGTGTGAGGCATTGGGGTGATTTGTGTTTTATTCGGTGTCCTGGAGGATGGGGTCACTGTTTAATGCAGATGAGAAAGAAGGAAGTGGTGGGCAGATGGAATTAGTAGACTTGAAAATCACGGCCAAACAGCACCCCCCTCCCCCCACCGATGTGAAGAGGTCAGGGGATTCCAGATGTGCATGGAAGTTTATGAGGTGAGGGGAATACAGTAGATTCTGCCTGATGTTGCAAACAGTCTTGAGGGAAATGGCAGAATTATTGAATATTGAGACTTAATAGAATCCGGCTGTATGTGTGTGTTTTTTATTTATTATTCTTTACTTCCTTTCCTTGTTACATTTCTTGTTAGATGTCGATTTTTTTTTTTTTTATATATACTTAACCAAAAATTACACAGTTTGGTTTCTTTTTTTTTTTTTCTTTTTTTTCTTTTCTACATATTGATTTTATTAGACGATAATATTAAAACATCGTGGACACAAAAAGAAATTTCTAGGAAAAACAAGCGATTCATAACGACATTAATTAAGGATCAAGCGTCTTCGTATTAAGATTACTTTTAACGAGATGTAAATGTAGTTATAATGGACCACTATATGTTTAAGTTCTGTACATGTATAATCTGGTTCTGTTTCTTTAAAGTGAATCTGTTACCAGGTTTTTAGCCATGTAATTTATAAGCATTATAATTTATTGCTGATTCCAGCAATGTGTCACTTACTGGGCTGCTTGCTGTAGTTTAAAAAACAAACTGTTTTATCAACAGATTATCATCAATAGAAGACTAGTAAACCTGCTGCCAAGTAGCACAACCCCACCCCGAGCATTGATTGGCAGCTTTCTGTGTATAGGCAAAAATCTGCCAATCAGTGGTGGGGGTGGGGTTATACAGAGCTCAGTATTCAAAGAACTGGTAGTTCTGCATGTCTCACACTGGTAACGCCCCCATCATTTAGGCTACGTTCCCATCATGAGCTTTTGGTGAGTTTTTGATGTTGAAGAATTTCTGCATCTCTTATGTAGTTTAGGTTTCTTGCGTTTTTGAGTGCCTATTTACTTGGTTTTAGTGCATGTTTAGGCTATGTGCGCACTAGGCCTTTTTTCACGCTGGTTTTTTTGTGCGTTTTTGTCCGCAAAAACACACAAAAACACACCCACTTTTTTACTGCGGGTGCTTTTTTTTGTGCGTTTTTACCGCGTTTTACCGCGTTTTTGGCTGCGTTTTTGTGCACTGCATTCAGTGAAAAACACTGTGAAAAACGCAGAAATAATTGACATGCCGCACTTTTGTGGTCACCACAAAAACGCTGTGTGCGGACAGCACTTCTGAAAACCCATAGACATTGCTGGAGAAGCAAAGTCACAGCGGTTTCTGTACAAAAACACGGTAAAAAACGCCGCAAAAAAATGCAGCAAAAACGTCTAGTGCGCACAGGGCCTAACGCTGCTTTTTTGTCTATTTTTGTCATGTTTTAAACAAAGCTGTTTTTTTTTTTTTTTAAGACTTCTTGGTAATTGGCTTTGCTAAAACGTATTTGATGGTCACATGCAGATAACGTTAAATTTTGATGCGTCTCTGCAGCGGAAATGCATTAAAAACCGCAATTGCGTTTTTTAATTGAGGTTTTTTTCACGTCTAATGCATGACTATGGAGAAATTGTGCACATAACTCAGTGTACCCGCCAGAGAAATTGACATCTTGCAGATTTTAAGCGTACACCGTTTACGCGGAGTGAATAGAAGAAAATAAAGCACAGTGGGTAGGAGATTTCTACAAATCCCACCTACTTTGCTGGAACTGTAAATAGGCAGCATCAAAAATTCTTCATTGGCAGACAGCCAATGCGTGCCCTCGATCAGTGTTTGCTGCGTTTTGAACGCAGCATGCTTCAGCTGCGTCCAAAGTTCTGCATTGTCCAGTACAAGCACAGTGGATGGGATTTCTAGAAATCCCGTGCCCACTGAGCTTGTTTTTTCCACAGGAAACACTGAACTGCGGTGCGGCTTTCCAGACCGCAGCATTTCAATTGTTTGCTGCAGATTCGCCTGCATCCTCCGTAGGGAGAACACAAGCAGGAGACCGCACCGCACTGAACCCTGATTGTGGGTACGAGCAGCTGCATTCTCCTGCGGAGGAGACTCGCAGCCCAGCAGGTCAGGACTCTCTGCGTCCAAGATACAGTAAGTCCTGATCGTGGACACGTTCCCTTAAGGCGGCGTTACACAGTAAGATATATCGTGCGATATGTCGGCGGGGTCACGGAATTTGTGACACACATCCGGCATCGTTAGAGATGTTGTACCGTGTGACATCTCCGAACTGTTAATGAGCAAAAATACTCACCTTATCGTTGCTCGTTGACACGTCGTTCATTTCCATAATGTCATTCCTCCTTCTGCGCGCCGGTTGTTCGTCGTTCCTGAGGCAGCACACATCGCTACGTGTGACACCCCAGGAACGACGAACACCAGCTTACCTGCGTCCCACCAGCAATGAGGAAGGAAGGAGGTGGGCGGGATGTTATGTCCCGCTCATCTCCGCCCCTCCGCTTCTATTGGGCGGCCGCTGTGTGACATCGCTGTGACGCCGAACATCTTTCCCCCTTCAGGAAGAGGATGTTCGCCGCCCACAGCGATGTCGTTAGGCAAGTACGTGTGACAGGGGTTTAACGACTTTGTGTGACACGGGCAATGAATTGTCCGTGACGCACAAACGAGGGGGGCGGGTGTGATCGCTCATGCGATTGCACGATAAATCGTCTCGTGTAACACTGCCCTTAGAATAATCTTTGGAGGCAGATTCTCAGGGAGATCAGTGTCCATCCCATAGCCTGGAACAGCTCATTTACACTTAAGAAGAACTTAAATTTCTTTGGAATATGACACCATATTACAGATATCAATGTATCATTTTATGCAGCTTCCTATTACCTACAGTATATCAAAACTGAGTTCATCCCTTAAATTTTGTAAATATGTTTTGATGGAAGAACACTGAAGATCTGACACTTTTATACAATGTACAGTAGCAGTGTACGACTTGTATAACAGCGTAAATGTGGTGCTCTCTAAATAACTCAACAGAAAGCCGTTCATGTATATACTGCTGGTAACAAAAGTAAGCACACTCCTAAGTGAAAATGGCCAATTTGTGCCCAAAGGGTCAATATTTTGTGTGGCCACCATTATTTTCAAGCAATGGTTTAACTCTCTTGGGCATGGAGGTCACTAGAACTTCACATGAGTCGCTGGAATTCTCCTCCATCCTACATGACATCATCACAGAGCTGGTGGATGATGGAGACCATACACTCCTCCACCCTCAGTTTGAGGATGCCCTAATTGATACTCAATAGAGTTTAGGTCTGGAGACATGCTACTCTCAGTTTCTTTAGTAAAGCAGTGGTCATCTTGCAGGTGTTTGGGGTCGTTGCCTTGTTGGAGTACTGCCTCGCGAACCTGTTTCCAAAGGGAGGGGATCATGCTTTGCTTCAGTATGTAATAGTACATGTTTAGATTCATGGTTCGCTCTGTGAACTGTATCTTCCCACAGCCAACAGCTCTCATGCAGCCACAAACCATGACCCTCCCACCACCATGCTTAACTTTAGGCAAGACACACTTGTCTTTGTCCTCCTCACCTGCTTGCCACCACACACACTTGATGCCATCTGAATCAAATAGGTTTATCTTGGTCACATCAGACCATAGGACATGGTTCCAGTAATCCATTTGCTGAAGACAAGCAGACTGCAAGGTTTGTTGTTACATCTTCAGAAGAGACTTCCTTCTGAGATAACAGTCATACAGGCCAATTTGATGTAGTGTGTGGTGTATGGTATGAGCACTGACTGGCTGTCCCCCACCCCTCTAACCTCTGCAGCAATGCTGGCAGCGCTGGTACATCTATTTTCAAAAGACAACCTCTGGATATGATGCTGAGCACGTGCACTCCACTTTTTTGATCAACCATGGCGAGGTCTATTCTGAGTGGAACCTTTTGTGTTAAATCACTGTATGGTCTTGGCCACCGTGCTGCAGCTCAGTTTTTTAGGGTGATGGCAATCGTCTTATAGCCTAGGCCATCTTTGTGTAGAACAACAATTCTTTTTTTCAGATCTTCAGAGAATTCTTTTGCCATGTTGAACTTCCAGTGACCAGTATGTGAGTGTGAGCGATAACACCAATTGTAACAACCCTGGTCCACAGTCACACCAGTCTATGTCTCTTAAAGTTTTTTTTCCAACTGGGTTGTTTTTGCAGCACGCAGATGCATTTCTACCAATGCCATTCAGATGAATAGTGTAGTGGGAAAAAATTCAAGTATATATTTTGGAAAACAAGTAAAATGTAACAAGAACTTCCACATTGGGCTTTGCTACATTTGTAACAATATAATGTATTAAGATTTTTACACTCCCCAAATACAAATAGTACGGCAAAAACATAAAGTACCTTGAAAAGGTATTCATAACCTGTGAACTTTTCCACATTTTGTTACGTTACATCCACAAATTTAAATGTATTTTATTCCAATTTTATAGTAGTAACAAGTATTTGTGAAATGTAAAGGAAATGATATACAGTTTTCTAAATATTTTTAAAATAACATTCTGAAAAATGTGTCCAATTGCCTCCAGAAGTCGCCTGATTAGTAAATTGAGTCCACCTGTGTGTAATTTATTCTATTTTAACTACAACTGTTCTATGAAGGCCTCAGAAGATTGTTTGAGAACATTAGGGATCAAACAGCATCATGAAAACCAAGAAACACACCAGACAAGTCAGGAATAAAATTGTGGAGAAGAGTACAGCAGGGTTAATTAAAAAAAAACCCAAAAAACTCTGAACATCAGACGGAACAATGTTAAATCCATCATCCAAAAATGGAAGGCGTATGGCCCAACTACAAACCTAACATAGCCATCCACCTAAACTGACATCTCAAGCAAGGAAAGCACTAATCAGAAACGCAGCCAGGAGGTCACTCTGGAGAAGTTGCAGAGATCCACAGCTCAAGTGGGAGAATCTATCCTCTGGACAACTATTAAGGCCCCTTTACACACTGAAACTTTCTAGCGATCCCAACCTGGCCGGGATCGCTACAAAGTCTCTGGTGAGCTGTCAAACAGGCAAACCTGGCCAACGACGCAACAGCGATCCGGACCTGCAGAACGACCTAGCTTGTCATTGGGGAAGTTGTAAAGCAGCTTTTTGAAAGGGAAGTCGCTAACGAAGTCGCTGTAAAGTCCCCTTTACACACTAAAACTTTGCTGCACAGCGGGAAACAAAGGACCAAAGAATGGTCCTGAACGATTTGTAGCGATCACAACTTCACAGCAGGGGCCAGGTCGCTGATGTGTTTCACACACTGCAATGTCGCTGGGGAGGTCGCTATAACGTCACAAAACCGGTGACGTTACAGCGATGTCGTTTGCGATGTTGCAGTGTGTAAAGCCACCTTTAGGGTTCTCTCACACTGCCATATAGATCGGATGACTGTTATCCGATGTTTTATCTGATAGCACTCACCCCAATGTTTTACTATGGAACAGTGCCCAACAATGCTTTTTTTTCTCATGCTAATTCGGAAATTATCGAAAAAATTGCTGCAAATTGTGATAGACATCGTATATTGGATGATGTGCAGCCGTCCAACTCTTTATTTGTGTGCAAAACATTGGAATGCACTCTGATGATATTCCAGTGAAGTCTGATATATCAACAAGGAGAATGGAGAAGATGGAGACATTAAGCTCTCCATCTTCTCCTCACCTGTGCTCAGATTACACAGTGGATGACATTCGGCTCACACTTGGAGCAGAGTTTGAGCTGAGTGTCATGACTGCCCTACTGTAGAGGCTTCCCCAACCGGTTTGTTAAACCACCAAAACATAAAAAAACCTTTTTCCCAACCATTAACCCTAGAACGCATACCTGGGGCCTCGCAGGCCTGCTAGGTCATTTGTTTTCTATGGTAGATTGAATTGCTTATGCGTTCTAGGGTTGCTAAACATGTAACACCATTATTTGGATAATACCTTTCACTATTGGTACCTTGCGCCGCAGTGGTGGCCCCTTCTTTTCCTGGACATATGTATATATGTACATCCCACCCCTTTTACCTCCCCTGGCCCTATACACCCACCCCCTTAAACTATTGACCCCACAAAAAGCCCGCTCTTTCCCTATACTAAAATTAACCCCTTGGTTGCCCTGCGAAGGAGAGTCATGGGTCACTATGCCCATGGCTCTGCCTTGGCTCTATTCTGCCTTTAGCATATAGCATCCGGTTCTCTCACATGAGAGAACATCCCCAGTGTGAGAGAACCCTTAATCCTATACTCCACAAATATGGCGTTTATGGAAGAGTGGCAGGATGAAAGCAATTATTGAAAGCAAGCTATAAGAAGTCCTATTGGCAGTATAATAATAATAATAATAATAATAATAATAATAATTTTATTCATTTATATAGCGCTATTAATTCCATAGCACTTTACATACATTGTCAACACTGTCCCCATTGGGGCTCACAATCTATAGTCCCTATCTGTATGTCTTTGGAGTGTGGGAGGAAACCGGAGACCCCGGAGGAAACCCACGCAAACACGGGGAGAACATACAAACTCCTTGCAGATGGTGTCCTTGGTGGGATTAGAACCCAGGACTTCAGTGCTGCAAGACTGCAGTGCTAACCACTGAGCCACCGTGCCGCCCAGGTATGCAGTATGCAAAAAGCCATGTAGGGAACACAGCTAACATGTGGAAGAAAGTGCTCTGGTCAGATGAGATGAAAGTACAACTTTTTGGCTAAATGCAAAGCGCTATATGTGGCAGAAAATAAACACTGCACATCACCTTGAAAACACCATCCCCACCATCAAACATGGTGGTGGTAGGATCATGCTGTGGGGAGGCTTTTCAGCAGGAGAAGGGAAGCTAGTACAGGGCAATCCTGGAGCAAAACCTGATAGATGCTGCAAAAACAATTGAGACTGGGGTGTTTGGTCAACTTTTCAAATGGATAACGACCCTAAACATACTGCCAGAGCTACAGTGGATGGTTTAGATCAAAGGATATTCATGTGTGAATGTCGCAGTGAAAGTCCAGATTTAAATCCCATTTCGAATCTTTGGCAAGACTTGAAAATTGATTTTCGGACACTTTCCATCCAGTTTCACTGAGCTAAAAATATTTTACAAAGAAAAGGCAAAAGTATCAGCTTCTAGATGTGCAAAGCTGGTAGAGACATACCCCAAAAGACTTGCAGAAGTAATTGCAGCGAAAGATGGTTCTGCAAAGTAATTCAGGGGGGACTGAATGCAAATGCACGTCGCAATTTTCAGGTTTACATTTTTTAAATATTTTGAAAACCATGTATCATTTCCTGTGCACTTCACAAATACTTTGTGCAAACACAATGCCAAAGAAATGCATTTAAGTTTGTGGGCATAACGTCAAAAAATGTGGAAAAGTTCACGGAGTATGAATACTTTTTTAAGGCACTGTACATATGTAGTTTTGCCATAATCACTAGAACTTGTAGAAATTCAGTTATTTGGACAATTGGTATAAATGCTGCCAAAAAAGAGTTTAAAGGGAACCTGTCACCGGATGTTCATAATACTTACCTAACGGTCGGTGTGGAGCAGACTGGTCGGATGGACGTCTCCATTCTCCGGGTCCCGCACCTCCTCTTTCGGCCATCTTTGTCCTCCTTCTGAAGCTAGTGAGGATGACGCGTTCTACGTCATCTACACTAACAGACAGGTCCTGCGCAGGCGCACTTTGATCTGCCGAGCAGTGCGATGTAAAGGGTACCGATATCGCTAGCGAGCGTACCCGCCCCCGACGGTTGTGCGTTACGGGCAAATCGCTGCCCGTGGTGCACAACATCGCTAACACCCACCACACGGACTTACCTTCCCTGCGACGTCGCTCTGGCCGGCGATCCGCCTCCTTTCTAAGGGGGCGGTTCGTACAGTGTCACAGCGACGTCACACGGCAGCCATCCAATAGCAGAGGAGGGGCGGAGATGAGCGGCCGGAACATGCCGCCCACCTCCTTCCTTCCTCATTGCCGGTGGACGCAGGTAAGGAGATGTTCGTCGTTCCTGCGGTGTCACACATAGTGATGTGTGCTGCCGCAGGAACCATGAACAACATCGTACCTGCAGCAGCAACGATATTTGGAAAAGGAGCGACGTGTCAATGAGCAACGATTTTTCACGTTTTTGTGCTAGTTGATCGTCGCTCCTTGGTGTCACACACTGCGATGTCGCTAACTGCGCCGGATGTGCGTCACTAACGACGTGACCCCGACGATATATCTTTAGCAATGTTGCAGCGTGTAAAGCACCCTTAAGTGTGATGATCTCACCAACGCCAATTTCCCTGAAATTCTTCTGAAGTCCACTTGACTTATAATCCGACTTACCTGGGTCACACTGGGGTCTGTGGTTGGACCACAATTCCTACCCCAACCAGGGGTCTTCTGATCCAAACTAATAGCCTCATATTTGCCTTTAAAGCTGTTAGTTGAAGCCTTGTGTGGACCAGGTATTGTGGTTCAATCTTGGACCATCTACTACAAATACCGTATGTGAGTACAATCTTATAGACATAATGCATCCTAGTACAGAGACTAAAAACTATGGGAGTGAGAAATCACCCCAGGCTAATGACATTTTAGATAAAGAAGTTTCAATACTATAATATTTTGGCTCCATAATACAGTAATATAAAATCCGAGCTCCCAGTGATGAGGATGAGTCAATGATGAGACTGAACTGTGCGCATATCAGAAGTATTAACCATTTCCTTTCGACACAAGTCTGGCACTTGTTGTTTCCCGGTGATCGTGGTGTAATGAATATATCATGGTGAATGATGTAATAGACTAACCCCAGGGCTCTGAATATTTGGGTCCGTTCCATATGTGCTAATGGACACGCCTTTGTTGATGCGGTAAATGTCTGTACCCTGCGGTATTGTTAATCTTCACACACAGTCAACGTTCATCCTGTTCAACCTTAGTGACTTATGAAATTAGGAATGATCAGCCGAGCCCTGACTGCATTTGTTTTCCATAATCTGAGCAGATGAACTCAGCACAAGCTATTCCTAGACAAACGCTGTAGGCCGAGTCCTGTAATCACTACAGATGAAGGGTGCAGTCCACGTCCTGGGGACACGTCACAGATGTGCAATACTTAAAGGGCATGTCAACAATTTACAGGTTATATATAGAAATAATCAACATAAATAGTTAGGCAATTTTACGAAAAATCTTTCTAAATTTCTGTGTAAATTTTTTTTAGCTTTGCCCAGTTTAAAATTAATAAGCTACGGTAAGTGTCTATGATGAGTATTTGATACACTTCTCCAAAAATGGCAGCATATTACAGTTCTAGCAAAGTGTATGATATTTTGTAGAAATCTCAAGCCCCCCATGCTTTTTTTTTTTGCTTTTTTTTGCTTTAAGCAGCGTACGTTTTTTTTTGTTTTTTTTTTTTAATGCAGCGTATGTTTTTTGTTTTTTTACACAGTATTGCATTTTTGAAATCAGCAACCTTAATTTGTCTGTGCCGTAAATGAGTATTATTTCCAAATTTTCTCTATAGACTTGAATGAGATGCGGAAAATCTGCAGTTAAAGGGATCCTGTCACCAGCTTTGGCCCCTATAAGCTACAGCCACCACCAGTGGGCTCTTATATACAGCATTCTAGAATACAGTATATAAGAGTCCAGGCCGTTGTGTAGAACTTAAACACTATTATAATACTCACCTAAGGGGCAGTCCGGTGCCATGGGCATTGCTGCTCTCTGGTCTGGCACCTCCTCTCTGCAGCGATCGCCATCCGCCTTCTTCTGAGGCCCGTGTGCATGGCACATACACGTCATCCACATAAGCTGACATTGCAATCCTGCGCAGGGGCACATTGAGTTGCCCTGCTCAGGGTAGATCAGAGTATTGTTGTGCGCATGTGTGAGCGGTCTTTAACCTTTCCTCGCACCTGTGCATTACAGTACTTTTGATCTGTCCTCCTCAGGGCAGATCAAAGTGCGCCTGCGCAGGACCGCAGTGTCTGCTTATGTGGATTACGTAGATGCGTCATGCACACTGGGCTGGTAAGAAGGAGGACGGAGATCGCAGCAGAGAGGAGGCACCGGACTGGAGAGCAATGACACCCATTGGGCCGGACTGCCACCCCGGGTGAGTATTATAAAAGTGTTTTTTTTGCGTTATACAGCGCGACCTAGGCTTTTATATACAGTATCTGGAATGCTGTATATAAGAGCTTACTGGTGGTGGTCGCAGCTTATAAGGGCCAAATCTGGTGACCGGTTCCCTTTATTAAAAAAACAAACAAAAAAACCCCCCAAAAACGCGTGTTTAGCAGAGATGTACTAAAAACACATATCATCCATTCACACCTGACATTATCAATAAAGTTTTTTGCAAAGCTAAATCGTAAGACATATTTGAATCAAAGTAGTTTTATTTAAAACATGACATGCATGTAAAAAAAACGCACTTAAATACACAATGAAAAAATGTGAGTAACCGAATTTAGCGAATTACAAAATCTGCCGCATCAACACCTCACCAAACCTTTTTCATGGGAAGAAAAATAATCTTTGAATTCTCGCTAATTCATCAAACATTGCGCGCTCATTACGATAAAGTTGGCCCTACATCTGCCATCGCTAAGAGCAAGACCAGACAATAAATTTACTCAAAAACCTCAAGTGATGAATTGTGGCCTAAATATTTTTATTTTGTCTAATCTTCTACAGGTAGAAACTGAGTGCCATGACCTGAAGGAGCTGGGTGACCAGAAGGAGGAGCAGCTGAAATCTGCCAACAAGAAGCTACAGGAGAAGAGCAACGAGAGGGAGTCCGAGATCAAAGACATGAAGGACACCATTTTTGAACTGGAGGACCAAGTGGAACAACATCGCGCTGTGAAACTACACAACAACCAACTCCTCAGTGATCTGGAAAGTGAGTATAGAAAAGTTCTCATTGACTTGAATATTGAGATAGGTCTGGGTCTATGCTTTATATTTGGCTGTTATTCAGGTCCTGCTTGGTTTATACATTCAATGGTAGTTTGTGAAGTCTACACTAAATAGCAAGGCCACAGGGAAGGTAATCCAGGCCAGCCATAGGCGTATGGGGTGATTGTGACCACAAAGGGTATATCAACGGCCCCTGAATGGGAGCACCATCCATGGCCTGGCACCCATTACTTATGACCACCACAAAAAGTAGTGTTCACAATAAAGTAGTATTAGGGTCACTGTACAACTCTGATGTAAATCGAAACCAATGTCCAAAATCTAATTCTGTGGGGTTTTTTTTTTTGGTTGATATAGCCATCCATTTCACTGTTTGTGTTGAATTGAAGTAATAATGTGTTTTCTTCCCACAACGGATAGGGCAAGCTGTGGATGTTGATGATTGGAATGAATATGGTTGGGTATAAACTCCATTCACTTACTTTGTACTTGACATAATATTTGTGGAATCCATAATGAAACTCCACAACGTCTCCTTGAATTCCCTCAAGTGTCTGGTATTGTTTCTATCATTGTGCTGCAGACAAAAACTGAGCTCAAGAACTCTGAGCAGCTCCTGCGTGAACTCAAGCAGAGTCGCTGAGCTCAATGTGACTTTAGTGCTGCAGACAAGAACAAACACTAGCAGTGGAGGCTTGACACTGGACCTAGGGAGGGTGGCTAAAACTCCGTGACCGTGGCTAAGTTCACTATCTGTGTAGGCAAAATTTAGGAATGCACTCCCATGGGATCTTGACTTTGGGTTTTGGGTTTTCGCAATCATGGCATGGGAGCTCCAGGATGGTGAAAGAGGATCCCCCAGGTCACCATTTAGATTCCATGGTTGCAGTTCACCATGACCTCGAAGTGGCTACAATGTGAGCTAGCTCCAACAAAATGAGCTGTATAACCAAAAAAGTTTGGTGCCTGAGGCAAAGTGCCCTCCAAGCACCTTGGATGGTCCATGCAGTGGTGTACTGCCAACAGTGGCAGGTCACAATTACTATCTAGTCCAAGGACTCTGTGGCCCCCTGGTGATAGTTAACAGTTATATAACACATGAGAGAACTCCATACACATGCTCCCCACAGTCTGCCTTATATACAGTGCAGATTTTGGGACGCTAGGTAACCGGGGACATTTGGCACCATGGCCACACAGTTCACAGGCCCCATAGTAGTTGGGAGACCTTCTGCTTTTGGCAGCACACACTCCATGTCCCATCCAAAGGGCATGTAGCGCATTTTGACTCAGGCAACAGACTATGCTTTTCAGGTAACATTTTGGCAGTTATACAGCTCCATTCTTTTTTTTTTCCCCATCTCCAATTTCACTTTTTATTTTCCTCTGGCAGCAATATGACAGGAAGCACGCCTAGCAAAATCGTGATATTAAATATAATCCCAAAGAAAGGTGGCATCGATGAGGTGTTTCATTAAATGGAGATGGTATTCGCTGTGTTTTTTGGTAGAAAAGTACAGATCTCAGGGGGCAGATTTATGATGATTTAAAGGGAACCGGTCACTCGATTCATGGTGCCCAAATTATAGACATCAGAAATCAAAACCTGGATGCATGATTGCAGTTACTTATGTTTTTCGATAAAATGCTTCTATAAACCTAGTTTATCAATCAAGCCGGGTACCATAGTCAAAGGCAAAACTAGCCTGGTGCCACCATCAGCTGGCTTTTCCCAGTGATTAACAGGTCTTTCCCATTGGAATAGTTCACAAGAGACCTGTCAATCTACTAAAGCAATGACAGAAGACCAATGGGAGGTCAGCTGGGGTGGACTAGACCTTCTTCTATGCCTATGGTCTGTTGACGGATCTTTTATAATATTTTTCCTTTGAAACGGCATAGCGCCTCAGAGAAATTCATATTTGCTGCAATCGTACAGCCAGGGTCTGATTAACGCTGCCCGGGGTTTGAGCACCATGATCAGGTCACCTGTTCCCTTTATTATAAGACAAAAGTTAATGCAGGTCACATATCCATACCACCACATGTAAAACCTGTTAATCTTCATTTCGCGATGTTACTAGGGGGTGACAACATTATTAAGAATATTATTCTGTAGCATGCAAAAAATCTTGTATGGCAGGTCTGGCCACCAAATTACCGGTATATTGCCCATGCACTAGTACGGTAAATGATAAATGTGGTCCATGTTGCAGACATCATAGTATAACAAGCATGAGCTCCATTATATCCTGTAACTTGAAGCTCGTGAGCCCCCAATGTAAAATGTCCAACAGGGCCCCCCAACTATCACTATTGTAATGGTAGTTGCCGTCTCCTATGGACCAAAGGGAGCCTTTTGGATGTAGGCTTCATGGCACCCATTATATTGTACTCCTTTGTGTGTCAGACTAGCCCCTCTAGAGTTTTTCCTGGAGTTCATATTTTGTTTGAGGGTCTTCTATGGTCTTGTTTCCCTTCCCTGCCCCCAATACAGTGCTATAATCAGTAAAAAGTGATTGAACACACAACTCTCCTGACTTTGCCTTTTTTTCCAGGCAGGAAGCTGGTAGTGATTAGATAATATAGCAATAGAGGTCAACATTGTGTGGTGTGTCAGAGGGCACGGCAATCTCAAAGGAAACTTGGGAAATCCAGACAGCGAAGGGGGGCGAGAGTCCACCAGTGATTTATGCCTCCACATAAAATGACTCTCCAGGATATGGAGCGTATTCTGGTCATTACGTATCTCAAGGCAGTCACAGCATGATCTATATGTGTCTTATTGTGGAGCATTGTGATATAACATTTATTGTCTTTTAAGGACGGACAGTGCAGACCATGCAACGCAATTATAATGGTTTGCACCAATTTTACCAAAATGCAAACTGCCTAGAAAAATTCCTTTAATCCAACTTAATTGGGACCAGACACGAGCTGGATAAGCAGACATAGAAACATATAGGAAATTAGCTTGTAAGAGGCAGTTCATAAAATAATGGGAACATAAAATCTGCTGAAACTCGTATTTTTGAGCTGCAGTATCAGAATTTAAAGGGAATCTGTCAGCAGGATTTTGTTATGTAATCTGAAGACAGCCAAGATAGAGGCTAACACACATAGTTCCATGATGTGTCATTTATTATCCTGCTGTGCGGTTTACTTATAGTGAAAGTTTTATCATATACTAGTCTGGCCCGTCCCCTCCCCTTCTTATTGGCATCTCTTTCTATAGACTTTTGTATATAGAGAGCCTAATGTGGGAAGGTTTTAATTTTCTGAGCTTTGCTGCATTGCTAAATCTAAAAACTGTCACAACTGCTGCACACAGTAATCTAAGTGATACATCATTAGAATCAGGATCTCTATCTCTACACTATGCTGCTCTCATATGAGGTGGCAAATACCTGCTAACAGATTCTCTTTAAAGATGACTGGATGTTAAATTAAAGAGGACAGACACTGATGAGGTATCACCAGGAGATGCCATATGTCCAATCATTGGGATATGTGGGCAACATAGCAATAGTAAAGGATGCACACTACATAGAGAAAAAAAACTACAATTATAAAAGAAAAAAGACAAGATATGCCAATCGCATTTTTTACCTTTTTTTTAGTTGCATAATTACTTAGGTTGAAAAAAAGACCTAGGTCCATCTAGTTCAACCTTCCTCCACCAATTATACATTTTGTCATTAAGTCATTTTTAACCAACAATGTTGTGTACTGAGAAAATCATCCAGCCCTTTTTTAAAAGCTGTTATAGTATCTGCCATTACTACCTCTTGTGGTCGGCATTCCACAGTCTGACTGCTCTAACTGTAAAGAATCCTTTCCTATTTAGCTGCTGGAATCACTTTTCTTCCACTCGCAGTGAGTGCCCCCTGGTCCTTAGTACTGTCTTTGGGAGGAATAAGTCATGAGCCACTCCTTTATATTGACCACACATGTATTTATACATATAAATGAGATCTCCTCTCAGACATCTTTTTTCTAAGCTAAACATATCTAACTTTTTCAACCTGTCATCATATGGGAGACCTCCATTCCTTGTAATAGTCTAGTTACCCGCCTTTGAATTGATTCTAACTTCTGAATGTCCTTTTTAAAATGTGGAGCCCAAAACTGGTTCCCATATTCCAGATGTGGCCTTACAAGTGATTTATAGAGGGGTAACAATACGTTGGGATCACGGGATCTAATCTCTCTTTTTATAAGATCAAAAAATTATTTAAAATCCTTATAAAGTGGATAAAAATAACACCCTCCAAAATAAAAACAATCAATAGCGTTATGGACTAAAGTGGCACCATAATAGAACAGTCCCAACCCAAAAATACAAATATTCTCAAACTAATTGGGATGCACAACAACAGTAAGTTAGCTGAAACTCCGATCCATAAAGAACCCAGTGACAAGTGCTGCAGAATAACAACCACCAGAAAAGGAGGATTTTACCCAAAAACCATTTTGATTAAAAAATAGCAAATTGCACAGGAGACAATAACAATTAAAATAGTATTCGAGTCCCCACATATTTTGCAGTACCTAATACTACTTTAATTGTTAGTCTCATGTGCAAATTGCTACTTTTTAAACAAATATGTTTTTGGTATTAAAATACTACTTTTCTGTTGGTTTTTACTCTGTACCACTCATTATGTGTTAGATGGATAGATCAACAGTCAATAAACGTTAAGTGGCACCAAGAGTAAGAAATAGATCAAGCAAATACCAAAACCTGGGTATAGAAAAATTGTCTTTTACAGGGAAACTATGTGGCACCACATGTTTCGCCGGAACTTTGCTTCCTCATGGGGTACTGTTTGACTCTGTGTATTAGTGTTATATACTGTTTATTGGGATATGCAAATACAGTAATAATTGGTACATGCAAATAGCCTCTTCAGAGAGGACAATCATTGGGAATCAGTTTAGTTAGATTTCTTCATCGGTCTGTATTATGTAAAATTTAGAGGATCAGCAGAAGGCGTAGCCAAATGCATAAGAAAAATAATTCATAAGTCCTATAATGTCAGCACTGCTAGTATGTGCCAATCATATGTACTCAATGAAGGTTCAACATGTGGGATCCACTGATCATGTGGCTGTCGATAATGCGATGGTCCGTGGAACACTGTTGTATTGAGCCTCCTCACATTTTACCAGACTTGGTGCCATTATTTTTGTATTGTGTGACACCATAGCCGTATCCAAATTATTTGTATGGGGAGGAGAGGAGCTCAGGTTGGGTCCCCCCGGATAGACCCCACAGATCGTATATTGATGCTGTATCCTAGTGATATGCCATAAACGTCAGAAATCCTTAGATCACTATGCACTTTACTCAACTAGAAAGTGCAGCCTTTTTATTTATTTTTTTTACCATGGAAGTGAAGGAAACTCGATAAGAGCCTTGATGTTAAATGCTTTTCTTCTTTTATGTGAACGTCCATGGAGACTTTGAAAAGAAAATTCAAAATCCATTTACTTTTCTAATTCTGAGGCATCAAAGCTCATGAAAAATGATGCTGATGTGATTCTTCACGCTTGCACGCAGCGGTTTTAAAAGAGAAACACATGCTTGGATTTATCATGCTTCTTTTAGGTATTCTTTCTACTTTAAACCTAAAGTTCCTTTTATACATTATCAGCCTGAAAATCACAGAACATAGAAAAAAAGTCCGCAACCGATAAGATCGGAATATACTGTTCATTAGATGTCCATTAGACCAAAGAAAACATGATAGAGGGTGCAGAGGGGCAAAAAGAAAGAACTGCCTGTGACGGCCACCATTGGCATGTAAACTGCGATTCCACAGAATATTCTTATGGAGAATAGAAGAGATTTGTTATAATGGAAAATGTTCCTGTTGTTGCAGTTGCAAATGATTGTCATTGAGCCGATATGTCAGTAGTTACATTATATTGCCGGATAGTGGGGAAACAGCACCATCTAGTGGCGACTGCAATGAATTACCTCAGTTTATATGTCAGGTATCACCAATTGAGACTTGTGTTTTTCTCTAGATAAAGTGGATAAGCTGGAGGAACAAAAGCAAGACTTGGAAAGACAACTAAAGCTCCTTACTAAACAAATGAAGGTAAAAGCGGCTTCAGATGTAGAAACTTTGTGGATTTTGTCTATTAAAAGCTTTAATAGGTAGAATCATTTCTGTGTGTATGTATGTTTATGTGTGTATGTATATATGTATGTATGTGTATACAGTGTGTCCACCCATATCCTGTCCACCGCCATTAACTTGAGAACGGCGGCAGCTATAGGCATAGAAGCGGTGTCTAGGTATAGTAAAGTATCCATGCGCTACGCAATGAAACCACCCATGGCGCCACCTGGTGGAAAATAACGGAGTTAGCATTTTTATCTCAAAAACGGAAGGAGATACAGAAAAAATGTGAATTACAAAGTTGTAGTGCATCATCAATTCGATACGAATCGACACCTTGCATATAGAAATGCTATGATTAGAACGTGTAAAACGGGGAATTACCCTATTATGCAAATAAATGTGCAACGTCATACCTGACGAAATACTGTAGACTGCTAATAGTACATACTGTACAGTAATGATTGTTCAAAGGGTTGCTCAACAGACCTCTGTCACGCTGTTCTCTCCAGCACAACTCATCCGTGTTTAAACTGATGTTTTTTTCCTTTTAGCACCTGATGGGTTAATGCTTCGGCTGAGTTGCGCTTGCCCTTGAAGACTTGCACTAAAGCCAAAACTTTAAATTAAGATAGTTTTGGGACCCAAACTTGATCTGAACCGCAATGGAAGTCACTACCATGTTTTCCTGATAATAAGACACTGTCTTATATGATTTTTTTGCCCTGAAAAATGCACTAGGGCTTATTTTCGCGGTAGGGCTTATTTCTGGGGAAACATGGGTTGGGGGTAAGTCTACCCCCCAGAAAAGGCAGACTCCCCACAGGAGAATTCAACTTACCAAACCCTAGATGTCTGCGTCACTCCCAGGTCTTCCTGTGATCCTTGCCGGGAGCTCCCAGCAGGTATGCTCCACAATGGTCCTCCCTTGTTTCTGGCCGGTACTTTCACACACATCAGGTTGCGCACACATCAGAACACACACACACACAACATCCTGTAATATTGTATTGTTTCCGGCTGGCAGGGGGATCTGGAACGCAGTGCATAGGAGTGTGAAAACCTGCGTTGGAACGCATCAATGCATTTCAGCACAGGTCTTCGCGTTCCACTGCTTCCCAGGTCCCTGGATCATTACGGTATCACCAGGTATGGGTGTGTGTGCACATTCCGCTGCAGTTCCTCCCATTTGGGGTCTGGTGAGTATGATTGCAGGGTCTGTCTTCTCTCTTTTGAGGGTGTCTTCTTTCTATAAGGCCTCTTTCACATGTACGTGCCTCCGGTACGTGTTTGGCAGTTTTCTCACGTACCGGAGACACGTACACATGTAGACCTAGGTATTCCTATGGTTTTGGACACACGTAAGTATTTGCGCATGGAACGTGTGTCCGTTCCGTATTTACGTGTTTCTCACGCAGACATGTCCGTTTTCTCTCCGGCATCACGGGTGTCACACGGAACGCAACCGTGTCACACGTAATGCAAACAGACCACATGGATGTGTTCCGTGTGACGCGCGCCGGAGAAAACACATGTGTCTGTGAGAAAAACCCCCCAAACCTTTACTCACATTCTCCAGCTCTCCTGTCTCTTCCGTTCCGTTGCTGTCACTTGCTTCCGACCGCCGCTCATTATGCTAATTGAATATTCACTTCACTGCGGCCGGAAGCATCAGCAGCGGGAGTCGGCAGGACTGGAAACCGAAGATCAGCACCACGGACAGCGACGCCAGGGACAGGTGAGTAGAAAGTTCCTGTTCTCCGTGTGTTACGTGTGTTATCACTGTTATCACACGGAGAACACATGTAGCCTATAAACACGGGTCACGCAGGGCAAAACGCACCTCTGACATGTCCGTGAAAAACGTGCGTGGTTTTTCACGGACATGTGAGAGAGGCCTAATGAAGTGTCCTGCAGTATTGTTTAAATTTTTTTAGCTGAATGGACACTTTATTATTGCAATGAGACTAGCGCTTATTTTCGGGGTAAGGCTTATATTTAAGCCTTGCTCCAAAAAGGACGAAAATTCCTGCTAGGGTTTAATTTCAGGGAAACACAGTAATTGGGCAGTTCCGGTCTCTGCCCACCGTGGAGCCAGCCATAAACAGATCACTACTGGAGTCGGGTTGGCGAGGTTTTTCCATATTATTTTTATTTTTATTTTTTTTTGTGCAAACTTCATCAGGTCATGCTGTTGTTACCCCCAGTGTGAACTGGTCAGTCACTGCAAGCGGCTCAACTGCACTGAGTACCGAGCGTACCCGAGCACAGCGATGCTCGCATGAATGGTGTTCAAACTTAAAGCACCCAAACTCCGAATCCAAACTGTTTTTTGTGTAAAGTCTGTGTTTGGTACGAACACCGAACCTCGGGTTCGCTCATCTCTATCTATGTGCTACCAGTATTTTGGACACCGCCTATATTTGTTAACAATTGATAGACCCGAATGGGGACTTGTTTTTTGTGGGTTGAGTTGAAGCTTTTATTGGTGGCATTTGTGATACCAGATTTATATAGTTTCTTTTTTTTTTTTACATTTGCCCTGCACAATTGCCATGACGTACCTATACATCATAGGTTCGAAACCCCTTCCCAATCATGATGTATAAGTATAGCAAACATCGTAAATGGGTTATATAGTTACATAGGTTGAAAAAAGACCTAGGTCCATCTAGTTCAACCTTCCTCCACCAATTATACATTTTCTTTGTCGCTCTATTGGGAGACCCAGACAATTGGGTGTATAGGCTATGCCTCCGGAGGCTGCACAAAGTATTACACTTAAAAGTGTTAAGCCCCTCCCCTTCTGCCTATACACGCCCCGTGCTCTCACGGGATCCCCAGTTTTTTTGCTTTGTGCGAAGGAGGCAGACATGCACAGCACAGCTCCACAGATTAGTCAGCAGCAGCTGCTGACTATTTCGGATGGAAGAAAAGAGGGCCCATATAGGGCCCCCAGCATGCTCCCTTCTCACCCCACTCTTTGTCGGCGGTGTTGTTAAGGTTGAGGTACCCATTGCGGGTACGGAGGCTGGAGCCCACATGCTGTTTTCCTTCCCCATCCCCCTCAGGGCTCTGGTGGAAGTGGGATCCTATCGGTCTCCAGGCACTGAGGCCGTGCTCCATCCACAACTCCTGTGGAGCCTGCTGGATAGGAGCCGGGTATCGATCAGGGACAGGGCCCTGCATCTTTGAGGTACTCTGTGTCCCCGTGGGGACCGCGCACAGCAGCACTCCAGCATTGCTGGGTGTGCTAGTGCACCGGGGACTGCGGCGCTGACCGCCTTTGGTGCCATTATACACTGCAGCGGTGCTGAGTGTATTTGTGTATGGGGACGGCCGCGCTGACCGCCGCCGCCATTGTTTTTACTGAGGCGCGGCTGGGACTTGTAGTGCGCCGGGGACTCTGCGCTGGCCGCGCTTTTACGGCGGCCGCGCTTATAACTAGAGTCCCCGGCTTTTTGGGCCTAGTCTCCGTTCTTCCCGCCCTCAGCCCTGCCAGTCAGGGGAAGGGCGGGACGCTGCACAGGTCGAGCAGCACTGAGGGCTGGAGCATGCTTTGCATACTCCACCCCCCTCACTGTGCACACTGTGACTCCAACTCCCGCACTTTCTCGGTCACGCCCACGACTCCCTCATCTCCTCAGGACGCCGGCAGCCATTACTGTCAGCTCCTAGGACGCTGCAGAGGGGAGACAAACTCTGGGGGACCCAGGCACGAGTTCAGGGGGCCACACAACCGCTTTCAGCGGGCGGTAAGCAGCACCTGAGGTGCTGATTTCCCTGGTGTAGTAGTGTGTTTAGAGTTTATATCTTTGCTATACTTTACACTGTATGGTGCACAGTCAATTTTCTGGTCATATACCCTGTAATGTGGCTCAAGGGGCAACAAAACACAGGCTTACTGAGCTGCCAGCGCGGCATGTGCAAACCGGCAGGTTCCATTGACCCTCATGGTGGACCCCTGTGGCATTTGTTCTGGCCTCTGCTCAAGGGGTCCCAGGGACAACAACCAAACAGATCCAGGTGACAGGGACGGAGTTTGCAGTTTTTACTGACAGACTTTCTGAGACTATGGCTAAAATACTAGAAGCTGGCAGTCCAGACTGGTATCTCAGACCATGGGCACTGTACAATCACTGCCCTCTATTCCCCTCAGTTGGAACAACAATGTTCCCCAGGGGTGTCTCATAGGTCCCAGGGTGAAGCTCTGACACGGACCGCAGTCCCAGACCGCTTAGGCGAGCTCGCTTAGACACCCCCTCGACCTCATCACATTGTTCAGGGTCTCAGAGAAATGACTCTCTGTATCAGAAGAGGAGGTGGCTGATCAGGATTCTGATCCTGATGCCGCTCTCTACCTTGATATCCCTGAGGCGGACGCCATAGTGAATGCTCTTATTGCGTCCATAAAAATGATGCTGGATGTTTCTCTCTCAGGCTCATCCAGCAGAAGGGTCACCGTCTCAAGGTCCCCCAAGAGTACAGCGAGTAGGTTTCTGGATCACTCTGACGTCTCGGAGGCAGTCCAGACACGCCGAGTTTGTCCGGATAAGCGTTTCTTCCAAGCGCTTTAAGGATACACTTTATCCCTTCCCCCCTGACGTGGTCAGGGCTGGACTCAGTGTCCCAAGGTGGATTCTCCAATCTCTAGACTGGCGGCTAGATCCATAGTGGCAGTTGAAGATGGGGATTCGCTCAGGGATGCCACTGACAGACAGATGGAGCTCTGGTTGAAATCCATCTATGAAGCTATCGGCGCGCCTTTTGCTCCAGCATTCGCAGCCCTATGGGCGCTCCAAGCTATTGCAGCGGGTCAGGCGCAAATTGACGCACTTGCACGTACGTCTGCGCCGCAAGTGGCGTCTGTAACCTCTCAAACTTCGGCATTGCGTCCTACGCTATTAATGCTGTCCTGGACTCTGCGAGCCGTACGGCGGTTGCAGCCGACAATTCGGTGGCAATATGCAGGGCCTTGTGGCTTCAGGAATGGAAGGCAGACTCAGCTTCCAAAAAAGTGCTTAACCGGTTTGCCATTTTCTGGCGACCGTTTGTTTGGTGAGAGGCTGGATGAAATCATCAACCAATCCTGTGAAAGGAAACATCCTACCCCAGACCAAACCAAGATTACCCCAACAGAGAATGGGACAGTCGAGGTTTCGGTCCTTTCCGGGCGCGGGCAGGTCCCAATTCTCCTCGCCCAAACGTCCTCAGAAGGGTCAGAGGAACTCCGATCCATGGCGGTCTAAGGCACGCCCTTAAAAGACCGCCGGAGGTGCCGCCACCAAGTCGGCTTCCTCATGACCTATGGCCCTCACACCCCATCCTCGGTCGGAGACAGGCTCTCCCGCCTTTCAGACATTTCGCTGCCACAGGTTAAGGACCGTTGGGTGAGAGACATTCTGTCTCACGGTCACAGGATAGAGTCAACTCTCGTCCTCCGACTTGATTTTTCAGAACATCCCCGCCTCCCGGGCGAGCCGATGCTCTTCTACAGGCGCTGGGCACTCTGAAAACAGAAGGAGTGGTGATCCCGGTTCCTCTTCAGCAACAGGGTCACGGTTTTTACTCCAACCTGTTTGTGGTCCCAAAGAAGGACGGATCTTTCCGTCCTGTCCTGGACCTAAAACTGCTCCACAAACATGTAAAAGCCAAGTGGTTCAGGATGGAATCCCTCCGCTCCGTCATCGCCTCAATGTCCCAAGGAAATTTCCTTGCATCGATCGATATCAAGGAGGCTTATCTCCACGTACTTATTGCTCCAGAGCATCAGCGCTTCCTGCGCTTCGCCATCGGAGATGAACACCTGAAGTTCGTGGCACTGCCGTTCGGCCTGGCGACAGCCCCAAAGGTTTTCACCAAGATCATGGCTGCAGTACTTGCGATCCTACACTCTCACGGTCACTCGGTGATCCCTTCCTTAGACGATTTGCTGGTCAAGGCTCCCTCTCAAGAGGCATGCCAGCACAGCCTCACCGCTACTCTGGATACTCTCCAGACTTTCGGGTGGATCATCAATTTTCCAAAGTCAAATCTGACACCGGCCCAATCCTTGACATATCTTGACATGGAGTTGTCATACCCTCTCAGCGATAGTGAAGCTTCCGCTGAACAAACACCGTTCACTACAGACGGGGGTGCAATCTCTAGGTCAGTCACTCCCCTTGAGGCGCCCCACGCACTTCCTCGGGAAGATGGTGGCAGCAATGGGGGCAGTCCCTTTCACGCAGTGTTCATCAGCGTCCTAAAGGGACTCCTACGCAAGGAGACAGGAAACCGACATTCCTCAACAGGAACGTCTCCCTCTCTCAGGCATACCACTTCATTGTCGAGGGGAAATTCCTTCCTTCTCCCATCCTGGGCAGCGGTCACGACGGACGTGAGTAGGTTTCCGTGGGGAGCAATTTTTCTCCACCACAGGGCTCAAGGTACGTGGACTCACCATTGAGTCCTCGCTTCTGATCAATGTTCTGGAGATCAGAGCTGTGTATCTCGTCCTAAAAGCGTTCCAGCAGTGGCTGGAAGGTAAGAAGATCCGAGTTCAGTCGGACAACTCCACAGCGGTGGCTTACAGTCCGGCGGCTTCTGCTGTGGATGGAAGCCACAGCCTCCACCATATCCGCAGTTCACATCCCAGGCGTGGAACACTTGGGGCAGACTTTCTCAGTCGCCAGGGCATGGACGCAGAGCAAGGGTCCCTTCACCAGGACGGGTTTCACGAGATATGTTGCCACTAGGGCATGCCGGACGTCGACCTAATTGCGTTCCGGCACCACAACAAGGTTCCGACGTTCATAGCACAGTCTCAAGATCCCAGAGCTATGGCGACAGACGCCTTCGTTCAACACTGGTCGCAGTTTCAGCTTACTTACGTGCTCCCACCGTTGGCACGGTTGCCCAGAGTGTTACGCAAGATCACGGCAGACTGCCGCGGCTGCCGCCGCGTCATCCCCGTCGCTCCAGACTGGCCGAGGAGGTCATGGTCCCGGATCTGTGGCATCTCACGGTCGGCCAACCGGGGGCACTGCCAGACCGACCAGAATTGCTGTCTCAAGGGCCGTTTTTTCCATTCTGGGGCCCTCAACCTGGCTGTGTGGCCATTGAGTCCTGGATTCTAGCGTCTTCAGGATTATCTCAAGAAGCCATTGCCACTATGAGACAGGCTAGTAAACAAACGTCCGCCAAGGTCTAACCACAGGACGCGGAAAATATTCCTGTCGTGGTGCTCTGCTCAGGGTTTTTTCTCCCTGGCCATTCGCCTTGCCCCCTTCCCTGTCCTTCCTTCAATTTGGACTGGAAAAGGGTTTGTCGCTTGGCTCCCTTAAGGGACAAGTCTCAGCGCTCTCTGTGTTTTTTCCAGAAGTGCCTAGCCAGACTTCCACAGGTACACACGTTCCTGCAGGGGGTTTGTCACATCGTTCCTTTTTACAAGCGGCCGTTACAACCTTCGGATCTGAACAGGGTGCTGATGTTCTTCAGAAACCACCATTCGAGCCAATGAGAGATATTTCGCTCTCACGCCTTTCGCAGAAAGTGGTTTTTCTAGTACCAGTCACTTCACTTCGGAGAGTGTCTGAGCTAGCAGCGCTGTCATGCAAGGCCCCTTTCCTGGTTTTCACCAGGACAAGGTGGTTCTGCGTCCGGTTCCGGAATTTTTCCCTAAGGTGGTATCCCCCTTTCATCTCAATCAGGATATCTCCTTACCTTCTTTTTGTCCTCATCCAGTTCACCAATGTGAAAAGGATTTGCACTTGTTAGATCTGGTGAGAGCACTCAGACTCTACATTTCTCGTACGGCGCCTCTGCGCCGCTCGGATGCACTCTTTGTCCTTGTCGCTGGCCAGCGTAAAGGGTCACAGGCTTCCAAATCAACCTTGACTCGGTGGATCAAAGAGCCAATTTTCGAAGCCTACCGTTCGGCTGGGCTTCCGGTTCTCTCAGGGCTGAAGGCCCATTCTACCAGAGCCGTGGACGCGTCCTGGGCTTTGAGGCACCAGGCTACGGCTCAGCAGGTGTGTCAGGCGGCTACCTGGTCGAGCCTGCACACTTTCACGAAACACTATCAGGTTCATACCTATGCTTCGGCGGATGCCAGCATAGGCAGACGTGTCCTTCAGGCGGCGGTTGCCCACCTGTAGGAAGGGGCCGTTTTTTCGGCTCTATTACGAGGTATTATTTTACCCACCCAGGGATTGCTTTTGGACATCCCAATTGTCTGGGTCTCCCAATAGAGCGACAAAGAAGAAGGGAATTTTGTTTACTTACCGTAAATTCCTTTTCTTCTAGCTCTAATTGGGAGACCCAGCACCCGCCCCTGTTTTTTTGTGTACACATGTTGTTCATGTTGAATGGTTTCAGTTCTCCGATATTCCTTCGGATTGAATCTACTTTAAACCAGTTTATAATTTTTTCCTCCTTCTTGCTTTTGCACCAAAACTGGGGATCCCGTGAGAGCACGGGGCGTGTATAGGCAGAAGGGGAGGGGCTTAACACTTTTAAGTGTAATACTTTGTGCAGCCTCCGGAGGCAGTAGCTATACACCCAATTGTCTGGGTCTCCCCAATTAGAGCTAGAAGAAAAGGAATTTACGGTAAGTAAACAAAATTCCCTTCTTTTCACAATAGAACAGACAATGGTTTTACATACCAGCCCCCTTTTAAAGCAACTAGTCTACTCTTATAGTTCCATTAGCATGACAGATTGATATCAGCTGCCTTGTCCTCGTTAACACTTTATCCTGATCTAAAAAGATCATCATTGAAATGATGTAAGCAGATAATTTTGTGGCACTGCTAAAATTCAACGCAAACCAGGTTTTCGTGACTTCATTAGTTTTCATGACAAGGAATGACTGCAATTTTTTTGCAGTATATCTGATGACTCTTCATAACAATATAGAGGTAAAGGGGCTATCCACTACTCGGACAACTGCTTCTCAATCATTATGTTCCCCCAAGTAAAATAATAAGATATACTCTCCTCGTTGCCCGCGCCTTTCCATGAAGTATTGAGTAGAGCGCTTTGTGAAAACCAAAATTTGTGTCAGTCTCAGAACTTTGCCATGACTGTGCACACACAGGATATTTCCCCACTGTTAGCATGGCAATCTGGCTACGTCACGGAGTAGTAGCTGCAAAGCTGACATTTTTAATTTGTCATCACCGCTATGGCGATTTTAGCTTGTAAAGTTTAGGTTATAATTTATAAGCCCATCAGAGTATTACCAGAGATCCTTCTCTGGGGTCATGTACTGCTTCTCCTGCATGATGACATGCTAAGTAGGCTTCATGATGAGAAGAAAAAGAACCCTGTCCCAGAAAGTCCTAAGAACATGTCTTCTCCTGTGAGATGTAATGATGGAGACCCCTGCTGGCAGTCTTAATGTCTGCACCTTCTGTGTAGTATACAGCAGAGCTGAGTGATTACAAACAGTTCTGATCTCAGCAGTCAGTGTGGGGGAAGCGGGAGACAGCTGAGCTGCCAGTCAAGTCAAGTGCTGCAGAGATGTTTGTAATGACACTCCGCTCTGATCTACACAGAAGGTGCAGAGATCAGGGCAGTATATCATAACATCTCACAGGAAAAGGCATGTCCTTCTGACTTTCTGGAGGCATGTTTTTTTTTGTTTTTTTTCCTTCCTGCTTTTGATTGGTCAACAGGGAAATAAGTACACCCCCGCCACCCGTCCCAGATAAAAATCTCTGTTATTGCCCCCTTTGGACTTATAAACTATAACCTAAACTTTACAAGCTAATATATCCGCTATGGAGATGAAAAATTAAAAAATAAACTGTTTCATTGAGCTCTGCTATTTCATGATGTAGTCAGTTTAACATGCTAAAAATCGTGACAGATGGTCTGTTGTGCTGCCCTCTAGTGTTATAGCGTCAGTAATGCTATTCTTGGTAGTGACCGTGATAATCTGTGTGTTTCTCCATCATAGGAAGATGCTGAAGAGTGGAAGCGGTTCCAGGCAGACCTGCAGACGGCAGTGGTCGTAGCGAATGACATAAAATGTGAAGCTCAGCAAGAGCTGCGTTCTGTGAAAAGGAGGTTGCAGGAAGAAGAAGAGAGGAATGCTCATCTTCACCGGGAGCTGGAAGACGTGCGTGGGAGCAGGTCAGGATGCCATTGATTATCCGCTCATATCATATATAGTTAACTTCAAGGTTGTTTTTGGGGCATTATTTTTATGGCAAACCACTAGAAGGCGATTATCAGGGGTCTGACATGAAGGTTCTCCGCCCATCCCAAAATTCTTGCACACAATCACTCTCCATTAAAGTCTATTCTCAAGCATGTTCAGTTGCAGTCCCAGTAGTCAGGCTGTCACAGATCACTTTTTTTTTTTTTTATCATATGTTACGAAATAATTTTGACCCCATCATTGTTATGAACATAAAGTGTACGGAAAGTGAAAATCAAATATTGGAGCAATTCTCTGGTATAGTTTTGTTAGAATGGCTCCTTTAAAATCTAACATATTAGGAAATCCTATTTATCAAAGAGAATTTGTCAGAAGGTTTTTGCTATGGAATCTGATAGCATAATGCAGAGACAGAGACCCTGATTTTCAGCAGTCTATCCCTTACTGGGCTACTTGATGCAGTCTTGATATCATCCGCATTACATCTGATGTAGATGTAGCAGAGCTAATACTTCAGGACTGTGTAGAACACGCCCACACCCCTGACTTTGTGTGCACACCGTGAATTGTGGTGGGGCCGGCTTTATATAGATTAGCCTGACTGACCTGCATGGGACATATAGTCCTGTAGTGATAATCTCCTGCTGATAAAACTCTAATTGTATTGAAACTACAACACACAGCCTAATAAGTGGCACAAACCTGGAATCTGGCTCCACCCTAACATTATGCTGCTCTCAGATTAAATAGCAAAAAACTGCTGACAGATTCTCTTTTAAGTTAATTGTTGCAGTCTAAAATTATTAAATATAAACTTAATTTTAAAAAAAAAAACACCTTCAGTAAAATGTCACTTGCTTTCCCACCAGTAAGAATAAAAGAATTGCCTTATACGTTATAATCTGCATTTTAATTAGTATAGCGTCACATATCCAGAAGTGCTTGTAACTAGTAGGCAAGGTACTCTTCCAATACTTCTCTAATATAGGGGATATAGGGGATGGACACCGGATTTGGATACTGTCCGCCAAGCTTCAGGCTATGGAGAGAATATGAAGAATAATTAGTAGATTTGGCTATGATTTATGATTTATTGTTACAATTCTTTACAGTGACTTTTGTGTTTTTACTTGTTATTTGCTCTTTGATTTTAGAATTAGTATTGGATCATCCTATACTATACATGATCTGATCTTGGTATTAATGCAGAATGTGACATAATGACATCAGTAACATTTCTAGCACATGACTGTGACTGAGTTAGTAATCCATAGGTCTCAGTCACACTCCTGACAATATGCATCACCTGCTTTGTGTGCGCTTTTGTTAATCCATACTTGTTATATGTGTTCTGCTATAGAAGTGTGTCTTATTATGCATTAATATTACTGGCGTTTATGTGTGTAAATATTTTTTTTGCTTAAAATACACGGACTTATCCTTAAAGGGGTAAATATTAAGGGCATATCATTAGGATATGCCCAAATCATTGTGGGGTCACCTAAATAAAAGGGTAATAGCCGGGACTGGATACCATATGTATGTGCGTCTGCAGAGAGCAGGACTCATGTTTTTAGATATATATAAATATAAATATAAGTATATATATATATATATATATATATATATATATATATATATATATATATATATATATATATATATATATATATATATATATATATATATATATATATATAATATTTTTATATATATAAAAATATATATATATAGGATTATTCTTTCTGGTCACTCCTGCATGCTTTTCCCCTGTGAAGAGATTGTGATGACCCACCAAGGGCAGTGATATAATTCAACGAGAAGTGGGTACTCAGGACAGAAGCCTGGTTTTTAGGATTTTCCATGTGTGTTATATTAAATGTCTTTTCTGACAATAATACAAATTACATTTGATGATTATTCCCTTGGCTCTTGTGCGGACTCCTTACCCTCCTAGTTGTTCTAGTTTTATAGATATTGCACCTATAGTGAGTCTTGGTTTTAAAGGAGTTTTCCACGACTAATGTGACCCCACTTTTATTTGTCCTAACTATTTCTAACTAACACTTTCTAATATGCTTTTGCAACCTACTCTGCTCCTGTAAGCTGATCTTTCTGTGGCACGTATATTCCTATGTTGATGTTTTGGCTTTGATGCTTCAGGTCTGAAGACCGGAATCGGACCAACTGAGCAGGGCACGTCACATGTGTAAGCGGGCCTGTCTCTTTGTGAGTGACAGCAGTCTGGCCACACATAGCCAGATCATTCTACACGCTCCTCTCAGCCTGCTTTACAGTGTGGTGCATTCATGTGACAAGTGATGAAATGTGCCGATCATTAGATAGTACACAGTGATATAATATCTAATAATCAGCAAATTGCAGCGCTTGTCACATGAAAGTGTGGCGCCCTGGACAAGCCAGGACGTCACAGGAACTACACCAACACACCCCACACCCCGGTCAGGCACACCTAAGTCAAACAAAATCCTTGTTGCCTCCCTCCAGGGGCTGATGTCCACACCAGGGGGCGGGCCAGGCGGTTGGTCCCGCCCACTGAGGAGCTCACAGTCCTGGAGGTGGGAAAAGAGAGCAGATAGTTGCATTGGAGTTGAGTGGTGGAAGTGAAGTGGCAGTTGAGGAGTCTGAAGTTGGTCCGGGTGTGTGGCCCGGACGGAACAGCAAGGTTGGCAGACGGTGGTGACCGTCTGCAGGAGAGGCCTATTGGAGCCAGCCGTAAGGACCGTGGACGGGCGGTGGCCCGGCGGTACCGGACCGGTACGCAAAGAGAAGCCAGCACCATCCGGCAGGGGCTTACGGACCCCGACAAGGCTAGGAGTCGCCGTGCAATTTGTCAAATCCGTTAGCGAAGGGAACCTCCTGGGTTTCCCAGCAGCCAAGTCCCGATAGAAGGCAACAGTCCAACCGTTAGAGGGAAACACAGTCACCGCCAAGGCTAGAGTTCCCAGGGCCAGAGCCTGCGGGCAAAAGGGGCTCCTTCAGCACATATCCAAGCTGGGGAGCGGGTTACCGGTGGGAACCCATTGGAACCGTACACACTACACAGGTGCAGGGAAAGGCAATCACCATCAACCTGCCGGGTGGAGAAACACCGCAGCCGTCTGTGGGACCATCCATCCAGCCGTTTGTTTTACCGGAGACTTTGTGTACATCATTGGCTGAGTGAGTACCACCGTGCCGTGCGGCACAGCGCTGCCCCCGCGACCCTGCACCTCGCCAGGCCCCGTAACCCGCCTGCCATCCAAACCTACCCCCTTACCTGGCCCCGGGGCAACCAACCCCCTACCCATGGAGGGGAGAACCAACATCCAAGCTGCTCCCTGTCATCGCTCCCGGGATCCCCGTCCAGAGCAGCGGTGGTGTCACCAAACTCACCACAACCGTGGGTGGCGTCACGGACAATATCAAATCCCCACAATCAAATCCCCTTTTCACTCACTGGCGAGGAACGCCGCTTGAGTCCCCGGGATCCGGCCCACCGCTCGAGCCACCACCGAGCAGCAGCAGCCGGACCCGAGCAGTGGGAGAGCGCAGCGTCCCCTCCTCCGCCCGCGACAAAAGCACCACACTGTAAAGCTTGCTGAGAGGATAGTGAAGTGTTATCTGTGCATGCGTGCCACACTGCTGCCACTCAGACAGGCTGCCCCATCAGTGACGTGCCCTGCTCAGTTGGTCAGATTCTGTTCTCTAGACCGAAAGGATCAAAGCTATAACATCAATAGAGGAGCTGCAGGGAGATCAGCTTACAGGGGGCAACATAGGTAGCTGAAGTATATTAGGAAAGTGTTAGTTAGGAAGAGTTAGGACAAATAAAAGGGGATGACATTAGTAGTGAAAAACTTCAATTGCTGTTTTCCTTTTGTGATCAATGGAGAAAAGATCATACAAACTCCTGTAAGACTGCAGCTTGCAGCAAATAAATGTCCAATCATATAAAACTTGAAATGACTGTCCACAAGCTTGAGAGTCTCATACTGTGAGTGGCTTTCGATTCTAGCCCCTAACTTCATTAGCTGAAGTCCAAAATCCGAAGAGGCAATCTATAGTTTTCACTTTACCAAATTGGTCCAATTAAGGTATCTAGCTATGCAAACATCAGGGTCATCTACGGTCAGGCTGGTCGTTGTACATTGTTTTATACTGCAATCTATGTCATTTTGATTCCGTGCAAGCCAGTGTTATGCTTTCCTTTCTTCTTTGGATCAGTTTTCTCTCTCTAGTCATGGGAGACAGACAGGCAGACGTCTTGGGGACTGGATTTGTAGCTAGAGTCGCAAATCTAGTACATGATATGGTAATCTCAGTACAGACGGCAGTGTCTGTCATGTGTTTGTTGTGGAAGGGTTTCTCTCTTAAAATATACAGCCTCGTTTCCCTGTCTCCTTGTTGGTCTTAATAGTGGAACCATAAGCCACCACCAATGGTATTTGACTATTTTTTTATTACAATTTTTCTTATAATTATAATCATTTTCTAAGCTCCTAAATCTCTGTACAAATATTGAGGAGATCCTTGTCCAAAGCACAGATAAGTCTACAATTAGCTGGGCAAACAAACACGACTAAGTGAACAGTTAGAACCAATGTCATTATTACTTTGCAAAATCAAAATTTTAAAAAACTTTTTTGTTCTGGTCTGTTATATTTCAGCAGCAGCAGTTTTCTGCAGGAGATCCTTTTGGTCATTTGTTGTACCTTTAAACAACACCTTTCATTCTGCCCCATACTGTACTGGAAAATGGGGGGAAAAAATTCCAAGTGCGGTAAAATTGCAAAAAAAAGTGCAATTCCACAATTGTTTTTCGGGTTTTTTATTTATCATGATATGGTAAAACTGACGTCAATATGATGCCTCAGGTCGGTACGAGTTGGTAGATACCAAACATTTATAGATTTACTTAGACATGGCCAGAAGGAGTTAAGATCCATCAGGCGGCCTTTAACACTAGAAGTCCAAGAAATTTCGAGCTCCCCCTGAAGTCCCGAAACAGGGTCAAATGACCCTTAGTCCAAACTGAATAGAACTAACTAGAAACTAAATGGCTAAACTCAATGGAAAACAACAACCTCCTGTGGTGTGACAGTAATGGCCTTAAGAACAAAAGACGGTGATTATAGGATGTTAGCTAAAGTCCTTCAGGTCATTCGACCAGTCTCTGGGTTCCAAAGCTAGAAATGTTAAATGACCCCTCTCTGGGACTTCTAGTGTTAATGAGGTTGGACATTACATTAAGAGGAGAGCAAATGTCATTAGCAGATGAGGATCATGCAACTCCCATAATGATAAGTGTGAGTCCCAGAGATGGTACACTCTTCAGATCGCTATTGGGCATTTATGGCATATTCTGATAACTTTAATGTATTCTCTTGCTACTTTATAATGGAGATCTGGTTGTGTTACTTGTGGTGTCAAAGTGATCCTTGAGGACTCCCACATACACCATAAATTAAAGGTTGTTGATTCTGCCGATATTGTTCGGAGCAGCAGACCATCTGCGGTGTATGGAGGCTGCTCGTCCTTCCCCGACAGATGATATCAGGAGAAAGAAGGATCAGATAGTTTAATTTCAAGAGAAAGCTGTGGTTTTCTCATTTCTATCACTTATTGGAAAAAAAAAGCAAAACAACAGGATGGTTTGGATTAACTAAGCATTCTTTTGTATAGAGGAGTAAAAAAAGCTGCCTTTTTTGCCTTTTTATAGGTACATTTAACCCTTTCAAAACCATACATCTTTACTAATTTTTTTTTTCCTCCTTTTATTTTTCCTGGAGTCTTAACTTTTAATTTTTCTCTCACCATGGCTGATTGAGGGCTTGATTTTTGTGGGACGAGATGTAGTATTGAATGACACCATTAATTTTACTGTATCCTGTACCGAAATAGGGAGAACCTGTTTTTCAGGTTTTACTTTTTACTGCGTTCATTATTCAGTAAAAATAACCAGGCTGCGTAATTCTCCAAGTTAGTAGAATCATTGCTATACCAAACATGTATGTATGTATATATATATATATATATATATATATATATATTTATATTTTATATTTTTTTTTGTATTTCAGTAGTGAACCAAAATTCGAAAATTTGAAAGAAGACTAAATACATTTTTATTTGTGTAGCCATTTCTTAGACTTTTAACTTTATTCTTCCATCGATGGAGCTTTGGTAGTACTTGCCTTTTTGCGCGCGAATACCAAATTATTGCAGTATATAGTATAAATCTTGGATTACTTTGACGCACAGCTTGTAGCTGAGCTTCGTAGGCGTTTCTTGGTAGACAACAGGGTCTTCAGCAGGCCACTGACTACCATGATAACCCATATTTCTCCAGGATTGTGTCACAGGGGGCTGGTGGGTGCTGGTGAGCACTCGCACTAGAAATAGCGCCATTGACATACGTTATTTTGCCAGAGGCATGCAAATAGTTAAACAGTAGCAATCACTGCTAGTGCTGAGTGCAGTGGTCCCAGTCATCAGTCAGCTATGTATTCCAGCTGCCATGTCTCCTATATAGAGCTGGAATTGCTCCTGAGCCTACTCCATACACACACATCCTGGAAGTGATAAAGTTAGTATAGCCGTACAACATAATAGCCATGCTGTGGATATGAAAGTCATCACTGAAAAAAAACTTGTGTGGATGGGCTTCTAAAAACCGCATTCACGTGTATGGCACTAACTATATGATAGAATTTGCTCTGAAAAATCTGCAACAAATCCAAACATGGCCTAAGTGTATAGTGCCATACTCTAGCAATCGGAATTATGATTTCTGTTGAGGTTTTAGTATGATTTCCACTCAGACACATTTCCAAAGTTGGTGCCCCTAGGTCTCAGTTAATAGTTTAATATTAGTGATGAGCGCGCACTGCCATGCTCTGGTGCTCGTAATGAGCAGTTCGATGCTTGAATGGGTGGGAGTCGAGAACTTGAGTATAATGGAAGTCAATAGGGAACTCTAGCATTTTTCCAGAAGATTTCCAAGAAAAATGCTCAAGTTCCCCCAATGACTTCCATTATACTTGGGTACTTAAGTCGCGCCCATCCGAGCATCCAACTGTTCATTACAAGTACCGAGCCTTCGAGCATGGTAGTGCTCAATTCTCACTATTCGATACGAGTACCGAGCCCCTGAGCATGGTGGTGCTCACTCATCACTATTCTTTACCAGTACCGAGTATGCTTGTGCTCACTCATCACTGTTCGATACGAGAACGAAGCCCCCGAGCATGGTAGTACCCGCTCATCACTATTCAATACGAGTACTGAGCCCCTGAGCATGGTAGTGCCCGCTCATCACTATTCGATAAGAGTACCGAGCTCTCGAGCATGATAGTGCTCAATCTTTACTATTCGATACGAGTACCAAGCCTCCGAGTATGGTAGTGCTCACTCATCACTCTTTGATAAGAGTACCGAGCCCCCAAGCATGGTAGTGCTCACTCATCACTATATTTGTTACCAGTGCCGAGCACCCAAGCATGGTAGTGCTCGCTCATCACTATTCGATACTAGTACCGAGCCCCCGAGTATGGTAGTGCTCGCACATCACTATATAACATTACTGGGCACAGGGGCGGACATACTATTGATGCAACCTGTTCAGCTGTGCAGGGGGCCCATTACCACATTCAAAATCAGTGAATGGCTACTGTCAAAAATGTATACTGCAAGGTCCCCTACACTGTTCTTGAACAGGGGCCCTCTTGTGTCTATGTCTGCCACACACTGCGCATCCTTATGAGCAAAATTATTACTGTCTGAATGAAACAAAGGTAATATGATGGTTCCCGGGTCTGACAGAGTTTTTTTTCACCCAATAATAATATGCAAAGTCTAGATTTTAGAGGACATTGTTTTCAGGCTGAGGTTCGTTTTTTGACAAGTGCTGTGTAGACTCGTCCCAGTTAGATGCTTTGAACGTCATGTAGGACACACAGTACTTTCCTGGCTCGTTTTATCTGATGTCATCCTTCTGCTGTTAAGGGGGAAAAAGCTGCTCACGGCTGGAGATCTCCTGAAAACGGGCAAACTAAATACTGATGCAAGCAACGTAAAACAGAGGTAAGACACTTGAAAAGGTCACAAGGTGTAAAAATGCGCTTTGTGAGTGGCCTTAATTTTTCTTTCAGGAAGCTGAGTGACAGCCAGTATGTCAGGTGATAGGGGTGCAGAGGTGACAGTCACTTCTAGGCCCTAACACTACTAGACCAAAAGTCCCCCCCATCCATATAAAAAGACCCCAATATTATAAATGACACCTGATATGGGGAGGCCCTATTACAAATATTGAGCCAGGAACTCCAGTCATGTCTCAGGTTATGATTGCCAGTTCATTTCCTATACATCTCTAAGACATAGCTCCCGACGTTCCTGGATTCAGCGGGACTGTCCCTATTTGTGGGCTCTGTCCCGCTGTCCCAGCAGTCACTGCTCTAGTCCCGGCTTCCTTTCACCTCTCCTCCCTGCTCTGTAGTTCATCCTCCTCGGAGGGTGGTGCCGGCATCTCAGTGCATAAATTAAATTAACAATTCTCCTCTTCTTTGGTCTCCCCTGAACTCTTGAACTCCTTGTCCATTGGCAGCAACTCTACAACTGAGCCACTGCTTGGACTGAGAAGTATAGGGGGATTTGATAATCTTGATCTGTATTGCAGGCAGGGAACCCAAAAGCAGATTATTCCGCTTCAGAGAGATGAAGAAAAAGTCAGATTTTTTTTTTTGTTCCAGGAAGATTATACAGGACATAGATACATTGTACATAGCGCTGCCTCTCTATGTCCTGTATTCTAGAGAGAGAATAAGATATTGTTTTCTTCTAATAAAATTACTAAAAATAATAAAAAGAATTATGTAATTTCTAATGCGCTTTTTGAAAACGCATGATTTTTCCCTCTTTCTGGTCTTCATAAGATGGGAGGTATGTCTAAGGGCATATATGACCAACTATATAATGCAACTGGGGGATGTGTTCATGCACAATAGACGCATTTCACACATCCGCAGTTCACTGTCATTTTATGCATTTCTAATTTAAGCCTACAATTCCCATGTCCTAGAAAGAAGCAGCCATAGTGGGGGGAATTATGCTTAAAGGGGTATTCTCGTCTCCAAGATCCCATCCCAATATGTAGTAGGTATAATAATGAGAATAATAGCAAAATACCTTCAATTAAAAATGTAGTATAGTTCTCCTGATTCACTATGTCAATTACCTCATGTTCAGGACATTGCAGGACCTTAGGTATCCATGGTTATGACCATGAGCAACTAACTGTGACTATATGAAAGGTTGTAACCATGGATACTTAAGGTCCTGCAATGCCCTGAAAATGAGGTAAGTGACATAGTGAATCAGAAGAACTATACTACATTTCTAATTGGAGGTATTTGCTAATATTATTACACCTACTACATATAAGGATAGGATCTTTGAGATGGGAATAACCCTTTAATTTACTTAAGAGATATTAGGGCAGGATGGTGAAACTGTGTAAAAGAAAACATGTCTTTGTTGACTATAACATCCAATCACAGAGCAGCTTTCCTTTTTCAAAAGTTAAATATAAAATGAAAGCTGTTCTGTGATTGGTTGCCATAGGCAACAGACAGTTTTATAAATATTCTTCCATGCTTTCTTTGTTATTCAGACATTTTTGTAGAAGTGACAACAGAGAAAGCAGCCATATTTTAAAATTATCTACCCTGAAAATGCTGGCATAATGGCACCGATTATCAGCCGCTATCAACAACAAAAGAGACAGTTTTGAAAAAACTTCTCAGCAAATTATAATAAAAGTAGTAACAAATATGTGAGGCCCCTGGACTATCAGGTCGTCACTGAGTGTTGCACAGTCTGCCCTCCTTTGCAGTATCCACCTTCTTCTTGGTTATGGGTCCCCAACTATATGGTGTTGCCTACATCAGCTAATCAAATCCTTGGTACACTCTGCACCACACCCACCAGACACACCAGTGGATGGCTTGAGTGGAATGGAGTCGCCCACCTGGGGGGTTGGAGAGGGGAGGTCAGGAGCAGGCCTCCTAGGAAGCTATCTAGGTGGCAGACGGTGGTCTGGACCTAGAGGAGCTGGACCCCCGGTCGCAGGGGATCGTGGCAAGGGCACGGATCTGTCGAGGAGGACAGCCGGCGGCCTTGCACCATCACCGGGTTGGAACCAGGGCACAACAGGGTACGTGGACCCTAGGTCAGGGAGTAGCTTCAGGCAACCTGACAATTTACCCGAAGAGAACGGAGCCTTCAAGATACGCTCTCCACCTGCTCCAAAATCGGGGTACTAGCGCAACGAGGGGGATAGGACTTTCCACTAAAAAACAGTCCAGAAAATTCCAAGCGTGAACCCTGAGAGCAAGCTCCCTCAGTTAGCCATAGTGGGGAGCGGGACCTGGCAAGTTCCATACTACCGGGACCAACAGAGAAGTAAACATAGTGGCAGGAGGCAGGTCAGAACTTTGGTTTATCCAGTTGTCTGTGTCAGCTTATTGGAATGAGTGAGTACGCAAGTGACCCCTTCACACCCAATGGCACTCCTCCACCATCACCGAGCCCTGGGGTATTCCCCCCTACCTGTGGAGGGTCACAACACCTGGCTGCCCCTTTCCATCATCCCCGGGTACTCCCAACTGCAGCGGTGGTACTCCTAATTGCCACATACCACAGGTGGCGTCACGAACTGTGATACATCTCCCCTATAAATACCCCCTTCATTTGAGTGGCCACATGACTCCTGGGTCCGGAGACCCCTCGAGCCACCGCGGATCCGGATCCAAGCAGCTCTGCTGCTGGCACGGGGGCGGCACAAATATGGCTGCACTTACTGGTATCACATTAGAAAAAATGTCTGCATTAACTTAACTTAAATAGATATTGCCATTGTTTTATTCAGCCAATCTAACCCTTTAAGGCAGTACTCCGTCCAACTGTGTGTATCCTGACCCGAATAGCCTCATACATATCTGTGAGGCTGATAGTTTGGGTCTGGAGACCCAGAGTCAGTCTGTGCATTTAGGTCTGTACACGGACGTGAAACCTGGAAAGTTCAATACAGTATAAGGCCAGATTCATGCAAGCTTAATTCTCGGTCCGTATATGTACCACAATACCCAGACTGACCTTGTCTCCTGACCAGAACTTACGTCATATGAGTCTGTAAGTATGGGCTGTGAGGTCAGTCTGTGCTTTGGGGTCTGTATACGAACAATGAAATATGTCGGACTGAACTCGTCTGTATTAGACATCTGGACGTTCTCCTCCACAAATTCTGGACATGACGGGCTCTGTGTGCTCCTCCGCATTGCAGACGGGTGCAGGATCTTCCTTTTTGCATTGAATGAATTATTCTGTTTGGTAAAATGCACTAAATGCTGCATGCTACGATTTTCTTTCACGCAGGACATCTGTCCTCATGAAAAGTCAGCCATGTGCACTGCCATATTGGCTATGAGTCATAATTCATATAATAATCTATTTAGTGTAAGAAGATGTAAACTCTAGGTCTTTTGGTTTAGTCTAATCTGGCAGCAGTGCGAACCATAGAGCCGTTGTATCCCCACATATAACTAATATATTATAGCGGCAGTGACTACAATATATAAAACATTCTGTCCCGATTGTATGTGCGTTAAGACCTTTTTGTCCTTTCTGGCACATTTGTTCTTTCTTTTTGTCCATGTCTAGCTACCTGTTTGCTTATTTTTGCAAATGTATACACACCCTCACATGCCTAGGGATTCTCAGGATATCACTAATATCTGTAACAGGAAGGGAATTATATAATGCGTTGAATAACTGCATTCTCTGCGCATGATCTCCCATGACACATGTGCTCTATTTTTGCAGTTATGCTGCCTGTGCAAGCTAGCAATTGGACGAACGAGAAGCCACGGACCCCGAATGAGGCCGCACACTGACAGCTGTGGACTATAGCCAGTCATCCTAATCTCAGAGAGCCATATAATTAGTGTTCTGTTATGTAGTATTATTGTGTTTGAAAGGGATAGCAGTAAAATGCAGATCCATGAGCAAATGTGTTATGCATAAGTTTCTTTTATGCTGTATTTCCGGCAATGTGACTATTTTATTTGCATTTATATAAATATTGACATTTGCGCTCATGTGACTCTTTGGTAGAAATATTTTTGCTCTTTTCTTTTTTCTTTCTTTTATATATGTAAATGTAGCAGCTACTTTGTAATGCCATTTCCAGCCACAAGATGTCAGTGTTAGAAGGTCATAGAATGTCTTAAGAAACTTTCCCGCTATTTACACTTTTGCACTATAGACAGTTGTAAAGCATGGATCCCGGGAAACATACCTCTGTAATTGTGTATAATTAAATTATTTGGGAGCGTGAATGGATAACTATCTCAATATGTTCATTAAATTACATTTCTGGTTAATATTATTCAATGATTAGAATTCTTTCATGAGCTTCATATTCTCCATCGTCACATTTAGAGAACACCATCCTTTACATAATATATTTTATGTAATGTTAGTGTCAATCAGTTCCCCCCTTACGTTTACTTTGACTGGTTCACATTCGTTTCACTGCAGTTTGTCCACTTTTTCTTCTTCTTTTCTTGTAATGCCATAACCTGTAAGCTATTCTTGATATTAGAGATAATGTCTCTCTGACTGACGCTATTTAATACAAAAGGATTAGCTAAGTATCCAATTGAGAACTTATCCAGCATAACTTTTATGGCTTCATTATATTGCATTTTAAAGGGAGTTTTTCGCCAGTTTTTCGGCCTATAAGCTGCAGCCTCCACCAGTGGGCTCTTATATACAGCATTCTAACATGTTATATATAAGAGCCCAGGCCGCTGTGTAGAACATAAAAAACACTTTAAAATACTCACCTAGAAGGTCGCTCTGGTGCACAACAGTCAGATGGGTGGCGCAGTTCTCCGGGACCGGCGCCTCCTCTTTCGGCCATCTTGGCCTTCCTCTTTCTGAAGCCGGCATGCATGACGCATCCTACGTCATACACACTGGCCGACATTGAGGTCCTGCGCAAGGCAGATCAAAGTATTGTAGTGCGCCTGCGCGGGATCGGCGAGTGTGTATAACATACACGCGTCATGCACAAAGGCTTCAGAAGGAGGATGAAGATGGCAGAAAGAGGATGCGCTGGAACAGGACAACGGCGAAGCACATATGGGCCAACTTCACCGTTAGGTGAGTATTATAAAGTGTTTTTTATGTTGTACACAGCGGCCTGGGCTCTTATATACAGCATTCTAACATGTTGTATATAAGAGCCCTGTGGTGGTGGCCGCAGCTTATAGGCTAAAAAACTGGTGACCGGTTCCCTTTAACAAATGTGCACACATTGCGTTTTTGTTTCTTTTTTGAGTGCAGATCTGTCACAAAACAATTATGCCAGTAAAGTGAATGAAAATCCTGAAGTGTTGTGCACACGTTGAGTATTTTATACATGCAGATTTGGTGCAGAAAATAATCTGCAGTATGTTGGTTCTTTCAGCGTTTTCACAGCGTTTTTTTCACCCATTGACTTCAATTGGTGACTGACGAAAACACTCTAAGAACACAGGTAACATGATTTTCCATGCTTTTTTGTATAGTTATAGATAATGGAGATGGATAATAGAGATGGATAGACAGATATAGACACATATAAATAGACATATAATTGCACAACCCCCTGACATATAATAAAATAGCACCCTGTGCAGCTTAAGGGACAGCTTTTTATGAATAAATAAATGGAAAAAACATGAGGTCCCCAAATTTTTGTAACCAGCAAAGGAAAAGCAGACAGCTGGGGGCCGAAATTATGAGGTATGGGAAGGTATATGGTTATTGGGCTCATCCCAGCCTAAAAATAGCAGCCGGCAGCCATTCCAGAATGGTCGTATCACATGAGATGCCAAAATTCGGCTCTTCACCTTGGCTTTTCCCGATGGCCCTGGTGTGTTGGCAATCAAGGTAATGGTTTTGAGAGTTGATATCCACTGTGAATTGTTCAAAAACAAAGCTGGCATTAAGCCCTGGTGTTAGTAATGGAGATGTGTCTATAAGACATCCCCATTACTAACTCAGTAAGTAATAAGAAAAAACACACACAAAAATAGTCTATTTAAATAAACACTCCCCCGTCACTTTCCCTGGTTGACCATTTTATTGAAAAAAAAAACAAAAACGAAGTTTCCATCCAGGTCCAACGTAGTCCAGGGAATTTGATGTTGTCCACAAATGGAAACCTGAAAAACTTAAACAGGGAGAGATAAAAACAAGAGACCGTCCCTCTGTCCCTCGTTCACCAATTTACTAAAAGCAAAATTCCCATGCAATTCTGACCTAGTCCACCGAATCCAACATAGTCCAGGTCGCACAGCTTGTTTTTTTTTGTGGTTTTTTTTTTTTTTTTTAAATAAACTATTTTTTTTTTTTACTTGGTTAGTAATGGGGATGTTTGATAGACACCTCTTCTTTACAGACATCAGGGCTTGATGCCACCTATGTTTTTGGACAATTCAGAGCTGACATCAACCCCAACTGCTATTGGGGCAGCAGGGCAGTTGAGAATAGCCGAGGTGAAGTGCCAGAATTGGAGCATCTAATGTAATTTGCCACTTCTGAGGTGGCTGCCTGCTATTTTTAGGCTGGGAAGGTCTCAATTACTATGGACTTTCCCAGCCTGATAATATGAGCCCTCCACTGTCTGCTTTACCTTTGCTGGATTCAAAGGTTGTGGTGGTGGTGGTGGGGGGAATCCACACATGATTTATTTATTTGATCATTAAAAGCTGTCAAATATGTTCCACAGGGCACAATTTTATATGTTGGGGGGTTGTGCAATATGTCTGTTTGCCTCTATCTATCTATCTCTATTATCTGTCTCTATAGCATTAATTTCTGTCCAAAAATGCTAGAAAAATGCAAGTGAAAAACGCATGCAAAAACACATTGAAAGCAGGGCAAAAATGCAGCAAATCGCTTGTTTTGCAGCTGTTTTTCCTGCCAAGGTATGCGGAAATGGTGCAGGAATTTCTGCACCCAAATACTCAGTGTGCACACCTCCTAACTCTCTCTCCCAGAAGGGAAAAAAGTTGCTGTTGTTAGTACCACCTACTGGAAGTAACTATATTATAAATCAATGTCCAACCCTAAAAAAAAACATAACACCTTGAAACATAACCAGGGACCTTAACCAAGCCAGACACCCATTTAAATCTGTTTTAGGGAACCTAAAACCCCCTTACACATGAGGCTAAAGTTAGCCAATCCTGCCTGCAGTCTGTGTATGTGAGCCTCCAATTGATGTCGGGGAGAGAGGGGTCCGAGCTGTTTAATTGACTGATCCTTTTGTTCATTGCGGAGATAAACTGCTGTGAGAGGGGTCTAGCCGTTGCGCTTTCATAGAGATAACAAGAGCACTGGGCTCTGTATGGGGGAATCGGGGGAAATAGCCACAGCCAGTTATCTAATGTGTATAGGGCCCTTGCCCTGCCTAGTGAGAGAGGCTTTTTTTTCCCCTTAAAAGAGCTTTTTTACATATTTTTCCCATTGCATATTACCAATAAGACTCCATGCATAATTGGTCTCCTTAAGGCCAAGGTCAAACGAGGGTATAAAGCATGTTGGATGCTACTCACCCATTCAAGTCCATGATTGCGTGTAAATCATCAAATTCCATGACATCCCAGTGCAGTTCAATTTTCAAGGACTGACACAATGGAGGAGATGGAGAAATGTTGTTCTCCATCTTCCCCTCAGTGTGCTCCGATTTTCTTATATGAGAGAATCTGATCATACTGTGCTGACACTCAGTTCGGAGTTTAATCGGAGTGTCATTGGCATAACTAATCTGATTCTCTTGAATGAGAGAGTCTATGATCTCATGCATCCAACAAAGCCCTTCTATGTAGAGACTGATAAGGGGCAATTGTTGAGAAACAGCTGAAACTCAAAGGAGAAAATTTGTGATTAAAGCGAATCTTTTGCATATCAATTCAAATGCTGATTTCTCAGTAATGGAGGAGTGAACTTGCCATGTAAAAGTATTGCTGGACCTGTTTTGGAAAGAGCAATACGCACATTGTTGGTTATAAATGACTTAGTGACAAAATGTAGAACTGGTGGAGGAAGGTTGAACTAGAGGGACCTAGGTCTTTTTTTTCAACCTAAGTAACTATGTAACATATAACCATTTTGGAGGGTAAAATCAGGCTATCTTTATGGAGGTGTCAGGTATCATAGTCAGTGGCTAATCAATTATTTGGCTGACCGTTATTAATGAACGGGTATCACCCTTCCCCTGTATGAATGAAGTAGTGTCCCCTCTGAATTGTAAAGGGCTGCGGAATATGTTGGTGCTAATTAAATAAAAATTATTATTCATGTGCAGTGCTGCTCCAGTTCAACGCCCTCTTACACATTAAAAAAAAAAAAAATCTTTATTTTTATATAGTGCTAACATATTCCGCAGCGCTCCACATACATCAGGAACGCTGTCCCCATTGGGGCTCACAATATAAATTCCCTATTTGTATGTCTGGTTGTTGGCTGAATAGTCTTTTGGTTGATGGCTATCTCCTCCGACACTCTGTGAAAAGCTGCTGCCAGGCTCCTATGGCTGTGGCTTATATGATGGAGAACAAAGGGATCAGGCAGTGAAACTCCAGCAGGTCGGATCGTTCTCTCTATTGGGAGTCCCTCATGCATATTAGACTGTCAGCTGATATGGGAGTGTTTGACCCATGAATTCTTTTGTCTAATGTGCGTGGCCGCCATAACTCGCTGCGATATCAAAATAACTTGCATATTTGTTCTCTACATCTGTAATCTCATTTATATAAAACTATGAGAACTCAAATAGCACAAACTGTCCATAAAAACCCAACTGAATATCTGGGGCTATTAGGAGTCAACAACACATCTGTGAGGTTTGGACAGTAGTGTGGACTAATAATAACCTAATTCCAGGGATTGGATCCAGTTTATTACAGGACAGTACTCTGGGAAAAAAAAAATGAATGAAAGTACATAGAGTAAAGCCTGCTTTACACCATACGATCCAGCATACGATATCGTATGCGATCGTACCCGCCCCCATCGTATGCGCTGCACGTTCAATTTGTTGAACGTGTTGCACAAACGAATAACCCCCCATCACCCGTACTTACCCGTCCATACGACCTTGATGTGGGCGGTGAACATCCACTTCCTGGAGTGGGAGGGACGTTCGGCGTCACATCGACGTCACGCGGCAGCCGACCAATAGAAGCAGAGGGGCGGAGATGAGCGGGACGTAAACATCCCGCCCACCTCCTTCCTTCCGCATTGTGGGCCGGGAGCCGCGGGAAGCAGGTAAGCTGCTGTTCATCGTTCCCGGGGTGTCACACACTGCAATGTGTGCTACCCCGGGTACAATGAACAACCTGACGTTCAATTTTTAGGAATTGAACGGCGTGCATGCGATGAACGTTTTACCGTTCAATCGTAATCGCACGTAGCTGTTACATGCTACAATGTAACTTACGATGCCGGATGTGCGTCATTTACGACGTGACCCCGCCGACACATCGTAAGATATATTGTAGCGTGTAAAGCGCCCTTAACTGTCACACATTTATATTTGTATAATGGCAGAAAAATAGTAACCATGTATAAGCGCAGGTTGTAAAATCCACCTCTCTCCCTTCTAAACGCTCAGGCATTGGTTGTCTGTGAGCTCTAAAAATGGCTACCATGGACCAGATTAGCAAAAGCTTCTCCATTTAGTACATAGCGGGGGATGTCCTGGCTTTCACCCTTTAACCTTTTCTCAAAGATCTGGATTTACATAGGGCATCTGGATGGGGGCACAGAGTCAGCTGCTGGCCGGTGGTGCAGGCTGGAAGGGGTAGTCAGGTAGCCGGATGAGAACGAAGAGGACAATACTGTACAAAATAAGCACGCAAAAGAATGGTCAGGAAATGGGCCGTGGTCCGACAATAGGGATACCACAAAACAAGAGGCAGCAGCTGAGACCATATGACTGAACAATAGTAAAATAATTCCAAATAAAACAATATGTTGCAGCTTCCCGCAGGGATGAATAGGGATGAGCGAACCCAAACTGTTCAGGTCTTGGACTGGAACACGGACTAAAAAAAAATCTGTGTCAGAGTTCGGAGTTTGAGTGATGTTGATATGTTTATTAAAGTTTGTTGAAAGTATGCAGAGCAGCCAATCAACAAGCCTTATTGCATCCCGAAGTTGCCTGTCTGCTGCTGTGAACAAGAAAGCAAAACGGGGGCAATTGCACTGCAAACAAATGTGGATAGGTAATAAATTAAAAAAAAAATTAATGTGGACTCCTGCCTATTTTTGATAACCAGCACAGGTAAAACATACAGCTATGGGCTGCAACCCTCAGCTGTCAGCTTTTACCTGGTTATCAAAAATAAAGAGGATTAATTATTTAAATAACTTAAAAACCAGCGTGGGCACCCCCCCATGCGAGGGCCTGTGGGGAGTGTTTATTCAAATAAACTATTTTTTCCTATATTTTTTTTTTTATAACTCTAAACTTACGGGGTTGGTAATAGGGGTTCTGATAGACACCTATCCATTCTTAATACCTGGGCTTGATGCCAGCTGCCCATTTACATTTGGCATCAACGTTAAAAGTATTACCTCGATTGCCACTGTAACAGGGCAATCTGGAAGAGCCGGGCACAGCACCATAATTGGCGCCTCTAATGGAACACCACTTCTTGGGAGGGCTACCGGCTGCTATTTTCAGGCTGGCGGGACAAATAACTATGGGCCTTCACACCCTGATAATACCAGCCTCCAGCTGTCTGCTTTATTATCAAAAATAGGGCATAGCTCATGTCATTTTTGTAAATTATTTATTGAAATAATTTAAAAAAATAAAACCGTGTGGGATTCCCTTTATTTTTGATAACCAGTCATAGTAAAGTTGACAGCTGTGGGTTGCAGCCCTTAGCTGCCTACTTTACCCCCGCTGGTTAGGCGGGAGGCCACGTCCCTTTTTTTTTTTCTATTCCCTATCCACATTTGTTTGCATGACAATGTCCCCCATTCTGCATCCTTTTGCAGCCCCTTGGCCCTTACTACGACCATTTTACAGCACATAAGTTCGGGTCTCCATTGACCGATATGGGGGGTTTGGCATCCAGGGTCAAGTTTGGGTCCCAAACCAAACTTTTTTTTTTTTTAATAACATCCAGCGAGCCTGAACATCAGTGGGTTTGCTCATCACTACTTGTGAATTATGTTCTACCCACACCCCTGTTTAAATTCCAATTTTACTGTTAAATAGTAAAAGAACTTATAGAACCATGACGCACTGTTTTCCCTATAGTCAGCAGGACAGTGCGGCAGCGGTGGCCAGTCCGGGCTCCTAACTATCAGCAGCTCCACTCTATTGACACCTAGTATAACAGAGCTAGTACTGACTACAGACACCCGGCAGTACAAGTGCATATAGCAGCATGCAACTAGTCTAATAACAGTAAAGGGTGCTTTACACGAGACGAGCTATTGTGCGATTCATCGTCGGGGTCACGGTTTTCGTTACGCACATCCGGCATCGTTCACGACGTCATCTTGTGTAACACCTCTGAGCGACGCAGTATCGCTCACAAATCGTGAATCGTGTACTCGTCGCTCAGTTTCAAAATATTGTCTATTTAAAATGGCGCCGGTTGTTCATCGTACCTGGGGCAGCACACATTGCTCCGTGTGACACCCCGGGAACGATGGACTCAGCATACTTGCGGCACCCGCCGGCTATGCGGAAGGAAGGAGGTGGGCGGGATGTTTATGTCCCTCTCATCTCCGCCCCTCCGCTTCTATTGGCCGGCGGCTGTGTAACGTCACTGTGACGCCGAACGTCCCTCCCACTTCAGGAAGTGGACGTTCGCCACCCACAGCGAGGTCGTCCGGAAGCGTGTGACGGGGGTTAAACGAGTTTGTGCGCCATGGGCAGCGATTTGCCCCTGACGCAAAAATGACGGGGGCGGGTACGATCGCTCGTGCTATCACACGATAGATCGACTCGTGTAAAGCAGGCATAACTCTGGTGGCAGGTTCCCTTTTACCTCTAACACAAGTCATTGTATTTAATGCAACTAATAGTATATGGAGTATTTTTACTTTAAATGTACAATTGCCTTTGCGTTAGTATACAATACATATAAAAAATGTAATAGATTTTCTTAGTATAGTATATCACAACTGAACTGTAAGTCTCAGCAGCCATTATACTTTGTTGTATAATTTAGTTCTTCACGCTTTATCACAAAATGAAATAAATATGTCCCCATTTGGTGACCATACGAGTACAGAAGCTGCATCCATGTCACTGCTGCAGGAGTCCACTAATAACTGACAGCCGGGCACAGAATCATGTCTTGGAACAGAGCCGCCACCTTTCTACCTTTCGCTTGACCCTCTTAAATGAAATGTATCTCGGATACGTTTTTGTGAAACTAAAGTGTTTTTTATGAAGTGATTAAATAATGAAAAAGTGATTGCTTACTGCCAATGTCTGTTTTCTTGGCAGCAAAACAAATTGTTATTCAAATCTCATATTTTCCTACAGAAATAAAGCATCTGATGTATATTATTCTCCTTGTGGTTGTTTTTATTACCGTGGATGTTAGCGGGTAATGAAGCAGAAGGGATTTAGTGATCTTTTACAATCTGTTTTATGGGGAAGCAGAGTAATAATAGTGGTATTACTTCCATCACATGGTCTACGACATATTTGCAAGAGGGCACAAAAAAGGAAAGCTCTTCATGTTGGGATGAGGTTAAGCATTGTAGATTCAAGTTGCTGAGTCTGTGCCATTTTTATGGTTCTAGTTCTCAATTATGCCCCGACCACCGCCCTTCTCTGATAAAACCAGGGCTGATAACTTCGGGACTGTCCGTCCTTTCTGTGTCAGAGTGAAGGGAAGGAGATGTGACTGTGACTGCTAAGGATCACCTTGAGAAAATAGTTGGTCAGTTGCCATTTTCTCAAATTGCCACTTATAGTCAGATTTTCAAAGGGTCACCATTTTTTGCCATACAACGCACATATATTAAGCCATACAGTACCAAAATCTGGATTACCAACCATCAAGAAATCCCAGAACAGTCTGGAAACATAAGGCACTTTTGTCTTGTCCTTTTAAATTTTTATTTAGTTTTTTCAATGTCTCTCTAAAAAAATATTGTAACAGAAAGAAGACAGTTGCACTAAGTAGTGCTAAGATATGGGGAACAATGAAAATGGGAATATAGACATGCAACACTGCTATGAAAAACGTGTAAAAATTGAGATACTTGGCACCTAAAAATAACCAGTTTTATGTGAAGCCAACAGCCAAAAATATTGTTGTCCAGGATATTTTGATAAGCCGTCCAAAAAATAAGTCACGTTGGCAACCTTGGCTGAAATAGAACCTCCAACCTGTGCTAAAAGCTATGCAGTATCCAAATAATAGCCTAATACCGCAATACAGAATACCGCCGTTCCGTATCTGCTTTTTACAGAAGCCAATTTAAAAATGATTTTTCTATCTTGCACTTGTGAACCAATGTTCCTATTATAATCTTGCATGGTCGAGAAACACACACAAGTCCAACCTATAATCTTCATAAGAACACCTGTTCCCAATTATCAAGAAAAATGGGTAAAATGTCTGTAATCACCTGATAAATAAGCAAAACTTTATTTCACTGAGTAATTGGACTATTTAAAAATCAACTATTTAGAGGGAATCTGTCAGCAGGTTTTTGCTACTTCATATGAGAGCAGCATGTTGTAGGCAAAGAGATTCTGAAAGTAGCCACATTTATGTTAGATCACTGTGTGCAGCTGTTCCGACTTTATCTGAGAATTGAGTGTAGCAGAGCTGGGAGCTGGCCCCGCCCACTCCAGGCTCTCAATAGAGATTGTGCATTGACAATGAGGTGTCAATCACCGCAGAAGGCGTGCTGGACTGGTCTGCAGGAGGCACTGAATCACACCAATATTAATTACAGAGCAATAAACCATTTAGTATGAATAAACAGTTAGCGCACAGATAAGAGAAGGACAGATATTTTTATTTTTTTAACCCTCGCAGCTTGCTATCCTCAGCTTACATTGCAAAATCCTGGTGATAGATTCCCTTTACAAAAAGCAGCTCTTCACCCTTAATCTTGCCAATAGTGTGCATTGTATATGGTGACGGAACGATCAGCATTTGATTGTACTGATCCAGTCATTGCTCATTGGCCTGTGTAAATGAGCACCAAAAGACTTCAATATCAACAATCAGTAATTGTTACTGGCGTGAAATTAGCTGTAGTGTACGACCATATAAAATGTTTTTTTCCATGGATTCACATAGAATTAGTAAACATGTCCCACCACATGAAAATATGGTGCTCTACACATCTAATTTTCTGCTAAATGGAATAATTAACCTGCTTTCCTGGAATTTATGTTAGTGCCATCCAGGAACACCAGGGATGTCTGCCAATGTTACAAGGACTTGGTATTAATGACATGAAGTGATATATGGAGTTCTGTGAAGATGTGTGTAGTAAGTGTCAAAGTTGCAAAGCTTTAGTTTTTAATTCATCCTGTCACTGTCAGCGCTCAGAATGACGGACACCGCAGTAAACTGTGCAGGATAAGGTCTACTAAGGAAATAAGAGCCCCATTCAGAACACTGGTGTCTTTCATTATAAGCAGGCAGATATCTGTCCAAAGGATCACTTCTAATGAAACTGTTGGCGTCCTCCTAGCTGGATCATTCATGAAGGAGCCAATTTAGTGTTAAAGGGAACCGGTCATCAGAAATTTAGCTATAAAGCTAAAAGTTCCCCCCTCTGCAGCTCCTGGGCTGCATTCTAGGAAGCTTCCTATAGTTTTTGTGGCCCCTTTTATTCCAAAATAAATACTTTACAAACTTGTACCTTTTCGTATGCAAATTTCTTAAATCTTCCATGGGGGCGGGCTGCCTGATGTACGTTGTTGTCCTCCTGCCGATCTACGCCACCCCCGAACGCTGAATTTCAAACCTCAGGACGCCGCCCCTGGGCGCCCATGGTCCCGCGCATGCGCTGTGCTACTGTAGCGGTGCCGTGCACTGTGTGCACGTGTGACCGCTAGTGACACTTTGCGCGGGCACGAGGTTATGGGCGGCGCTGTGAGTGTCATCAGCAAGTGCCGCCCATAACCTCGTGACCGCACTTTCCCCTCTTCCTCCAGCGTTCTGCGCAAGCGCTCGCTGGCCAGATGACCGGACGTCACCTCCTTCCCATCCTGCTCAGCAGCAGGAAATAGATGGGAGGAGCGGACGGAGCAGTCGGTGCCCGCGCAAAAGCGTCACCAGCGGTCACACGTGCACGCAGTGCACGGCACCGCTACAGTAGCACAGCGCATGCGCAGGACCACGGGCGCCCAGGGGCGGCGTCCTGAGGTTTGAAATTCAGCGTTCGGGGGCGGCGTAAATCGGCAGGAGGACAACAACGTACATCAGGCAGCCCGCCCCCATGGAAGATTTAAGAAATTTGCATACGAAAAGGTACAAGTTTGTAAAGTATTTATTTTGGAATAAAAGGGGCCACAAAAACTATAGGAAGCTTCCTAGAATGCAGCCCAGGAGCTGCAGAGGGGGAAACGTTTAGCTTTATAGCTAAATTTCTGATGACAGGTTCACTTTAAGTATTTTTAATGCTTGCTTTTTTGCTTTTATTATGGTTTTCTTTGTACTTTTTCCATTATTTTTTCTTAATGTGAACAAGTGTCAATGTAGAGGAGATTGTGTAAAAAAAATGAAATTAAAAATCAGTAATTCTAATGGGAAAAATTAGGCTATGAGCCCCAATAGGGAACATGAACTTTGTAACGCCAGCGTTCCTGCAGTGCCCCGTTCCCTCCTCCCAGCAGGGGTGACAAAGTGTTGACTCCCCACAACCGGCCATCGGTGTCCTCCCTGCTCCTCTTACCTGCCCTGTCTGGAGAGCTTTCTCTGTCACAGGTCCTACACATGTTGCGCAGGTCTCCTAGCAGGATCCTTAGGGCATGCGCGTGCTCCCAGCCTCTTAAAGGGACAGCTTGGGCACCCTAAATTGTCCTCAGCCTAGGGTTGGGAGTTTGTCTATTTAAGGCATCATTAGGTTGCTAGTGTGCTCTGTCCTCCTAGCTTACACAGTCGTCCTGTCAGTCTCCAGTACTGATTCCTGCTGATTACTCTGACTCCGTCCGGCCAGTCTCCAGGACAGATTCCTTGTTGCTCTAACTCAGACCTGCCTGACCATCCCCATACATATGTCCCTCACCCTTCGTCGGCTGCTGCAGTTGCGGGGACTGCCCTGGAGTGGTAACTGGTGTCTACTGACAGCCCAGGCAATCGTCCCCATCAGAGGCTCTGCAGAAAACCCTTTCTGTACTTAGTCATGCCTCTTCAGGTTAATCCCAGTAATGGCGCAGTCCACACCCACCAGCGTGACCGTATACATTGTCAGTATAGAGCTATAAGACCTTGTCCCACATAAAATAATGGATTTCTAAATGGAAATCACAATGGAGGCTGTAACCAGGAATTATTCTTGATATTAGGAAAGCGCAGTGGTTCAGTGGTTAGCTCTGTTGTTTTCAACACTGGGGTTCTTAAGGCCCAGTCACACACAACGACTTACCAGCGATCCTGAAAACGATGCGACCTGATGGGGATCGCAGGTAAGTCGCTGGGAGGTCGCAGGTGAGATGTCACACAGTCAGATCTTACCAGCGATGCAGGAACAATACAGGTCGCAGTAGCGACCTGTATAACGATCTCAGCAGTCACTGTGGCCCTGTCACAGTGTCAAACACAGCGATGTGTCCTGCCCAACAGGACATCGCCTTTGAAGAAAATGGCCTGGACCATTCTGCAACGACTAGCGATCTCACAGCAGGGGCCTGATCGCTGGTAGGTGTCACACATAACGAGATCGCTAACGGGATCGCTACTGCGTCACAGAAACCGTGACTCAGCAGTGCTCTCGCTAGCGATCTTATGTGTGACGGTACCTAGTTTAAATCCCATCAAGGACAACATCTATAAAGAGTTTGTATATTCTGTAGTTTACTCCCACACTCCAAAGACCACCTGATAGTGAATAAAGATTGTGAGCCCTTATGGGGGCCGTAAAGCGCTGTGGAATTAATGGTCATATATGAACAAATAAAATAAACATAGCTTGATATCTACAATTAGTAAGGTCTTCCTTTCAATTCAAGGTAAAAAATAGTTACAGAAACCAATATTCTTTGGCCAGGAGCAGCATATTTTTGTCCTGAAATATGGAGAGACTAACTATTCAAAAGTTTTCCCTGTGCTTAAGGACTCTCATGCTCCCTTGAAAAATTGGAGTATTTCTGAAAATGTATGTGCTGGGCCTGTGGACAAATCAAATTAAGTGTATCTGGGTTTTATCAGTTGCCAAATGCCCCAAGTTACAAGGGTATATCTCATCCTGACAAGACAGTCCCTCAGAATGAAATCAGCGCAGCAATTGGTTGATGACCACTGGTCCAACTTTTCATGTATCTTGGCTTTAGTATTTGCTAAAGGGCAAATTTAAAGGACGGAGTGCTGGCTGAAGTTGTCCTCACTGCCCTGTTCGGTCCAGCGTGAATGACATACTGGGGTCCTTCATATCTTTTGCTCAACTTTACTTTTGATGTTACCAACTATATATTTTTTTTGCAGTGGACACTTCTAGTCGTATTACATGTTAGCCAAAGCAAGAGTGACAATACTCTGCAGCTTTATACTATGGGTGATGAGTGTCTAGTTGGGGGATTGGGACTATGTTTCCTCCATATGCTGCAATGTGGTATGTGGACATGGGCTGACCTGATGGGACCCCCAAAGTAATGCAGCACAAGATATTGGCCAGTTAAGTGACACTCATAAGCTGGATGACTGGTGTGTTCAGGATCTGCCCCGTCTTCAACTGAATTATGTTTCCCATTTCCTTAGACGTCCATTATTACAACATCTCTGGCATATACTGTCTTCATTAGGCACATTATACCGTCCCCCTTATTTTTTTCTATCTGGACAAATAAGACAGGAAATGTTCTAAATTTCCCTTAGGCCCTTCTTCAATTCTGCACGTCTACATTTCATTCACATTGGAATCAGTTGCAGATGGATAATAAAAGCATTTTATAGTGAAGTTTGATATCTTTCTACACATTTATTCCCATTTTACAAAGTGCAATATAACTTATTAGCTTGTTGTATTACTTTGAGGCTTAAATTGGCGATACAATTTGTATTAATGCTGTAGTATTTCATATAGCGTTATTGATGATGATTGTAGAAGACTTATACACACAATAGTTGAATGTGTTATTGGTTTATGTACTTATACTTGACCAAGTGTCTATAGATGGGGTTTATCTTGACTGGAATGACTTTGTTTTAGTGAACTATTAGTAGTATTTTTGTTATTGTAACAGACAAATTTGTCAATTCACAGAAAGTTACTGAGCGAAGAACATGGGGACGGAGTCAATGCCATCAGATGGCAGAGCCACAGCATGAGTCAAGCATCGACTGCCAACGAAAATCCAGCTACAGTCAAGTCCTTAATCAAATCATTTGATGTTGGACCCCAAGGTAAGCGGGTCTACAGACTAGATTTGCATTTTTTTTAAATTCTGGGGGAAAAAAAATAGTTATAGAAAAAATACTATTTACAGTGCCCAAGACTCTGACAATTAATAGATTGGTCAGGAATACTCTCCGCTGATGTCACGCGTCTGTACATTGGGGTGTTAAAGGGTTTTTTGCCACAAACAATGCTAATTTTACCAATAATTTTAATCAATAGATCTTAAGGGCACTTTACACGCAGCGATATCGATATCGCTAGCGAGCGTACCCGCCCCCGTCGGTTGTGCGTCACTGGCAAATCGCTGCCCGTGGCGCACAACATTGCTAACACCCGTCACACATACTTACCTGCCTAGCGACGTCACTGTGGCCGGCGAACAGCCTTCTTTCTAAGGGGGTGGTTCGTGTGGCGTCACAGCGGCGTCACTAAGCGGCTGCGCAATAGAAGCGGAGGGGCGGAGATGAGCGACCGGAACATCCCGTCCACCACCTTCCTTCCTCATTGCGGGCGGCCGCAGGTACGGTGATGTTCCTCGTTCCTGCGGTGTCACACGTAGCAATGTATGCTGCCGCAGGAACGACGAACAACCTACGTCCTGCAACAGCAACGATAATCGGGAAAGTAACGACGCGTCAACCAACAATCAACGATTAGGTGAGTAATTTTGATCGTTAACAGTCGTTCTTGTTTCACACGCAACAACATCGCTAATGAGGCCGGATGTGCATCACGACATCTCGTTAGCGATGTCATTGCGTATAAAGCAGCCTTTAGAAGAATAATTTATACAATTGAAGGAGCTGTGGTATGATCAGACCATGTCTTTGTACGGTCAGACACGGCGATTACATCGCACATAGCTGGGACACATATATGATTATCTCAGCACAGGAACACTTTTTTTTTTAAACACTCAATTGTGGAAATTATTATTCCAAGATCTGTCGCGATCATGAGACGCCATTGGGTTGCCATGGCAGCACGGGGTCAGATGATGAACCCTATCGCTGCCATGATGTGTTTCCTGTGAACGCCTGCAGAGTGCCGACACTCACAGGAGAACAGCATTTTTCCTGATTAGAGGGAGGCTGAAGCATCGCTCTTATCAGGAGAAGTGATCGGACTATGCAGTCATAAAGTCCCCTAAAGGGACTAGTAAAATCATTAAAAAAAATGTAAAAAAAATATCTTGGCGAAACCCCCCCCTAAAAGTTAAAATCACCTCCCCTTTTGTCCCATTGAAAATAAAATTATAATAATACACATATTTGGTATCGCTGCATTGAGAAATGCCCAATCTATCAAAATATAAATTGGTACACGGCATAGCGAAAAAAAAAGAAAATCAAAACTACAGAAATGCAATAACAGGCGATCAAAACGTCGCATCTACTCACAAATGGTAGAATTATAAACAACAGCTAAATATGCAAAAAATAAGCTGTCACTGAGTTCCAGATCCCGAAAAATGAGAACGCTACGGGTCTTGGAAAATGGTGACAAAAGCGCAATTCTATTTTTTGACGAATTTCTGATTTTTTTTTTTTTAACACTTGGATAAAAGTAAAACTATACATGTTTGGTATCTACAAACTCGTATTGACCTGGGGAATAATTTTCAAAATAGTGATCACGGTAAATTAAAAAAAACAAAAACATTTGTGCAGTTGCACTTTATTGAAATTTCTCCACAATTGAAATTTTTTTACTCATTTTCCAGTACAATATGGGGCAGAATGAATAGTGGGATTCAAAAGTACAACCCCTCCCGCAATAAAACAAGGTCTTATATGCTGATATTGACGGAAAATAAAAAGTTATGGGTCTTGAAAGAAGGGGAGGAAAAATCTAAAACAGAAAATCGCCTGGGGGTTAAGGGGTTCAAGCCTGTACTATTGAACTGTATGTAACTTTATGTGTGCTTATTTTTTACATTAAATTTTGTGAAAATGTTTAGTTTTTCTGGAAAAAAGGTCTTAGACTTGTGACATAAAATTTCTTTCTCTAACAGTTGGTGGTGGTGCAAATATTCCAGTACACTCTGCCCCCCGAAGTCCCCTGAGTGGGATTCCTGTACGGACCGCCCCGGCTGCAGCGGTATCACCCATGCAGGTAGATATATTTCCATTGTAACTGTGCTACAAATCTGAACATATACTTCACAGAAATGACAAGTGCCTGATATATGACAATATCTAAAGTACTTTAATATTTACAATATTAAGTATGTTGGCCACTTCCCAGTGAAAATTACTAAATGATCTACACTATTGTGTACAGTCATGGCGGACCCTAACCCCCTTTATTTCTTACTACAGCATTCTGTTTTGGGCCCCCATAACTATTGTGTCGCATTGTCAACAGCTTCCATGTATTCCATTGTACTGTATGGTGGTGCTAAAATCATAACTGTGTCCTGTATCTGCCAACGCAGCATAGGCAACAGTCAAAAAGAGGTCATATCGACAAATCATGTGAATATCACCATCTTGGAGCCTTGGATAAGTGTTAGGCTATGTGCGCATGCTGCGGATTTATTGCGGATTTTACCGTGGATTTGCTGCAGAAAATGTGTCTAACATTGCTGCAGTCATTCCCCAGCAAAACCTATGGCTGTAAAAAAAATGCTGTATGCACTCTGCGTTTTTTTTATACCTGCGGATTTACCTGCAGAATTTCCGCTGCGGAATTAATGTGCATGTCACTTCTTTTCCGCAGGTACCTGCGGCTTTTGCCATAGATAATGGTAAAAATCCGCAGGGACCAACCTGCGGAAAAACCGCGGCAAATCCGCATCAAACCTCGGCAAAACCGCATGCGGATTTCATTGCAGTTTTGGTGCTTTTTTTTTATCGCGGATGCAGGATTTTTAAGAGGGTCCAGATTTTCCTTGAGAAAAGGTCAATTTCTAGTGCGCACATAGCCTTAGACACAGTGTTCACTGTATAGATACAGACACATTGAGCAGTAGAGGACCCTGATTTTGGGGTGCTGCAGTAGAAAAATTAAAGGCTTAGAGTCTGCCATGACAGGACAGACCAGTTTAGGTTATTTTAGTCTTTTGCTCCATTCATCAAAGCTCTTATGACAAAATTCTGGCGTAAGTCTTTGGAAATATCACAAAGTTTTGGCACTAAAGTTTTGAGACTTTTGCCAATCTCACACCTTTTTTTCCCTCCAGCTTCAGCAAAGTGGGCAGAGCTGGGGGGTGGTAGCCCCGCTTATCAAACTTAGAACAAGCTCATCTTGTCTGGATTAAGATTGTAGTAAGATTTCTGATTGGGTGACACCACGTTTCAGATGTGCTAGATTCATTAAGAGGCCTGCACCTTTTAGTGATTCGGGAGTGTCTTCCTCTACCACTCATCCTTATTAAGACTATCGTGAAAAACATTGTTCTTGATGTATCGGGGCCTATGTCTCAATGTGGCTAACCACTTTAAAGAGGACCAACCACCAGGATTTTCATATAAAAAGTAAAAGCAGTGCTATACTGGCGGTATCATGCTGATTCTATACATACCTTTAGTTGTGAGATCGGATGTATACTTTCTGAAATATAAGCAAGTAAAGTTTGTGAAATGTAAAGTTATTTGATGATAGGTGCAACGGAATATGTAATAGGTGGGTCGGGTTTTGCTAGTTATTTCTGTCCCTGTCTGTCAGTCTGTCCTTCTTCCCCATGTCTCTGTTATTACAGGGGGAGGGAGTAATGACAGGGTGGAGGAAGGACAGGCAGACAGACAGGGGCGGGAATAACTAGCAAAACCTGACCCACCTGTTAGATATTCTGTTGCACTGTTATTTGATGAGAGGTGCATTTCACAAACTTACCTGTATATCAGACAGTATACATCCGATCTCACAACTAAAGGTATGTATAGAATCAGCATGATAGCGCCAGTATAGCACTGGCTTTAGTTTATATAGGACAATCCTGGTGGTTAGTCCACTTTAAGACGGTGAGTGAATACAGTAGAGGGTGCACAGCTTCTTAGAATGGACCCATATAGCTCTCAAGTACTGATTACTTACTCTGAATGTCTCCATATATAATGAGATATTCTACCTTAAATACAGAATAAAGGAAAGAAAAAAAGAAGAGAACAACGGGGCGCCAAATCTAAGTGTAGATGTATGGAAGCACAGATTGTATGATCATACGAATTTTACACTCACCGTGCAGATTTCTTCTGTTTTCGCTAGTATGATCCGTGTAGTGGATCAACTCTCTTATTAATCCTCCAGTATGCAGCACGAATCCTCGGGAAAAACAATGAGAGTCCTGAACGGGTGCTCCCACGTGGGTAATGGAGTAAAGACAAAATCCCTTTCGGCGCTTCCGGAGGATAAATGGATTATCAGTGCAAGTTTGCAACAACTTCAAGAACAAGAGTTTATTAAGGGTTCAATAAAAAACGGACAATTACGGACAACGCGTTTCAGCTAACAAAAGCCTTCATCAGGTGTAGTTTACTTTGTTAGCTGAAACGCGTTGTCCGTAATTGTCCGTTTTTTATTGAACCCTTAATAAACTCTTGTTCTTGAAGTTGTTGCAAACTTGCACTGATAATCCATTTATCCTCCGGAAGCGCCGAAAGGGATTCTACCTTAAATACAGTAATTCTAGTAGAGATTACCTTCATCCATATATCACCTGATACAGCATGTCACAAGTTGAAAAATATTACAATTGACTTTACAATTAAATATACAAACATTTTTGCTAATTAAGGAATTCTGCATTTCAAAAACTACATATCCAAAAGTTTTCATGCATTAAAATGTCCTACGTGCCATTCTTGTTCTCTGCTGTAACTTTTACACGTTTCACATTTTGATACTTTACTGTATTTGGAAGGCTAGACACATACAAATCATGTGTCCGGTCTTTGGCTCCACTCACCCAAAACGTGTCTGTGCTGGAAGCTACAGTACATCATCGTGAACAATAGAAGTAATAAATCACAGTGGGACGTTTCGGCGCTGATGTAGTACGAAGTAGAACATGTGATTATTCCAGTACATCATCCATTCTTCCCACACGCTGATCAACCAGAAATATTCATTTTATTTTCCATTGTGTTATTACAATTCATTTTATATTGTCACAAGATATTCACAAAAGTCGTCACTGCCCCAATGAAGGTTATGATCTAATATCCCTACCATTTTGTCACTACAGTCCTTGTATGAAGGTGGCCCACTGAGGACAAACATGCATATGTTTGACTACCAAGAATATAGAACGCATACCCTCCTCTATTTAGGATGCCAAAACCTTTACTCCCTGCCAAAAAAACAAGTGGCTAATAAAGATGCGGGTTTACTGGGAATTGCATTTTTTGAGCCACAGGTTTTTACAAATGAAATGTGTTTCAACTGTAGGAATAGGTGGTAGGCGTGAAAGGCGAGGGATTTGGCTTTGAACTTGAAAATCAGGAGGTGATATGAGTTCCAACTGCAGAACTCAAACTTTACTGTCTCAGAGCCTCAAAATGCTTAGCGGTTACCTAGAACATATTCGGATTGTTGGTGGCTTTACAGGCTTTACACCAGGGACATCAGGTCAGCCCCTTCCCTGTGGTCTCTGTCGCTCCTGGTACATTGCAAAATTGTATCCACCTGCGATTTGCTCATATTTCAATGCTGAGAGAGCAGTATAACCCTCAGCTCTCAAGTAGACTGTAGATTTTGTAATGTTCTTTATACTGGACGGCTAAGTTCATAGTTTTCCCAATTGCTCAGCTACAACACCAGCAGGGTCGTACTGGGCCAACGGAGAGCAGGAGAATCCTCTGGTGGGCCCATTTGCAGTAATATGTCATTTACCCACCAAACACACTTGTTTCATTCATTTTACAGTCTACCCAGTATACATTATAGAAGATAAGGTTAATATGTGAATGTAATATATGAATGTAGTTGATCAGTGGGCCTCCAGAGTCACTGTTACTGGTGGGCCCCTGCCACCCCAGTCTGACACTCAACACCAATGTGATCAACGTCTCTTAGGACACTGTCTGCCGTGGTCCACTGGTTTATTCTGCTCATCGCTCAGCTCTCTCGGCTGCAGCTGTCAATAGATGTAACGTCACACTGGCCAGTGACACCAAAACTCCTCATTTTTTTTTTTTTAAGAATAACTTCTCCCTTTTGAAGATCAGTATGACTTTGCCTTTAGCATCCATAGACTCTGCCCCATCTCCTTGTGCTAATACAATGCCTTTTCTTTTCTCACGCCACCTTTCACATACTGTGGACATGGTTAAAGGGAAGCAGTCAGCAGGTTTTTCTACCTCATCTGAGAGTAGCATAATGTAGGAATAGAGACGCTGAATCCAACGATGACTTTGTTTACGGGGTGCAGTAGTTGAGACACAATCAGAATTCTTATATCTATAATGTAGCAGAGCTCAGAAATCTAACCCCGCCCACTCCCCAGATTAACAGCTTTCTATGTAATTGTATATTGACAGTAAGTGCTATTTCCATTGTGTCCCAGGGTGTATATTCACATTAAGACACAAGATAACATTATAAAAAGTCTTCCTATATTCATCTAAACTCAAAAGACACTTTATTAAACTTTATGAACTAAAGATTGAGTCTCCTATATACGGTTCCTGCTGTGATTTTGCAAATTTCTAAAACCACTACCTCAAATGAGCCTTAGCAAAACAGCAAGTAATTCCATGCAGTTATGCTGCAGTGTCCCACTGTGTGGTAATGGAGATCTTCTCTGCTGCACCTTTCCTCATTGTTGGAAAATCCAATTTGGAATCCACTCAAACTCCTTAAAAGAAAACTGCACCTAAAAATGACTATTTCAAATAAAGGGAATCTATCACCAGCTTTTTGCTAAACCATCTGAGAGAATCATAATGTAGGGGCAGAGTCCCTGATTCCAGCGATGTGTCCCTTACTGGGATGCTTGATATAATTTTGATACAATCCCTATTTTCTCTGCTGAAGATTTAACAGTTCTCCGAATGCTGAGATCTATAAACATGCCCACACCACTGATTAGCAGCTTTCAGCTCATGTACAGTTTAAACAAAAAGTTGCCAATCCGTGCTGTTTGTGGGGTTATACAGCGCTCATGAATATGGAAGACTACCTGGCAGCAAGTTTACTAGTCCTCCAGTGATAATCTCCAACTGATAAAACAGTGAATTTTTATCAAAACTACTCTAAGCAGCAAATCAGGATCTCTGTCTCTACATCATTCCGCTCTTAGATTAGGCTGGAAAAACCTAGTGTGCGACTTCCTTTAGATAGAAATATGTCCTCACTGATTGTTAGTTTGTAACATTTTCTATATGATCATAAAACAGTCAGACTTGCACAAATCCTGCTGATCAGTTCCATTTTCCATTGGTGGCTGTTGGGCGCCCTGCTCTTTCTTTACCCAGTGGGGGAGTCTTATGGATGTTCTGTTCTGCTGTAGAGAGAGAACAGTCAGACTACTTCTGCTGCCCGTTGTCCTTCAGTCGCACAAGAGGAGTTCAAGGAGGTAGTGTTTAGTTCCTTTAAAGTAGGAATGTCCATTCAGTGGCACTGGAGCCACATGTGGCTCACAGGTCCATGATTTGTGGCTCGCAGCTGTCTGTCGATATGTTGTATTTACTCAAGGTCTAACAAATAGCTATGAAGAGAAGGTCTCCAGATGTTGAATTATGTGAGTAGTCCCACACAGAAGAGCAGATCTAGATGCACATATACTGGCTTAAACTGAATCTCTCAGCAGGTTTTTGCTTCGTAAGCTAAAGCTAGAATGCTTCAAGGGTTAACACCGAGAATTCAGAGATGCCTGTCTTGTCACAGTCCAATCTGTTGTTTATTTGCTAGGTTTGTTTAAGCTGCAGGACTTATCATTGCTCAGACTACAATGTCACTCTCGCGGCAGTCCAGCATGCCCCCCGCTTGCATTGACACATCATTGTCAATGTGCAATCTCTATTGAGAGCCTGGTGTGGGCGGGACAGCTCTTTCAGCTCTACTACATGGCTAAATCTAAACTTTATGATTGTGTCAGAACAGCTGCACCCAGTAATCTAAGCGATACATCATTGGATTCAGGATCTCTTTTCTACTTCTTATGAGAGCAGCATGATGTATCCAAAAACCTGTTGCAGATTCCCTTTTAAGGGACATTGACTCCAATGATATATCACTTAATTTACTGGGAGCAGCGGTTCTGACACAAAGTTTTTAGATTTAACATCGCTGAAATCTGTGTGTTAACCTCTACAGAATGCGGTCTTCAGATTACATAGCAAAAATCTGCTGACAAATTCCCTTTTCAGTATGGTAAGCTGGAGATAGGACAATACTGCCATTTAAAGGGGTGTGACAGTGTGTAAGGAGTGTGTGATGTGAGAATACTGAATAGAGGTAAGGTGGGAACCACTGCATGTAAGTTTACTGTCTCAGTATGATTCTATGGGTGCGTTTTGGCTGTTATTATATAATGAGGTCTCGGAGTGTCAGTACTTTTGGGCAGGGGGAAGGGATAAGCAATACCTGCATAACACTATTTGGGGGCTCTGGATGTGATTTGCGACCCTCTGAGCTGAACGTGTAAGAAATATTGGAGATCACTACTTTAAAGTGTAAGGCTATATTCACATGCAGCATTTTTGTAACCGTTTTTTCCGAAGCCAAAAGCTGCTCTCTGGGCAATAAAAACTCTGCATTCAAAGCAGGTTTTGCAGCATTTTTTGCAGCATTTTTTTGTGCAGATTACATTTGTGACTTGTCTACAGTACATGTTTAATAAAGTTTGTTTTATTCACCAATAATGCAGGAAAACGGTTTATGGTTTTTTTGGTGGCATTTTTGCACTTTCTAATTGCTTTCTATGGGTGAAAAAAAGCTGCATAAACAATGAGTCTGCAGATTTCAAAACTGCTACAATTTTCAAATACAGTAAAAAATAAAATAAAAAAAGCATGTGTGTTAGATTTCAGTAATCTCCTAATTTCACTGGTGCAGTAAAACAGCTTCCTGCATAAAAAAGCTGCAAAAACAATGCATGTGAACATAGCCTAAAGGCCCCGTTACACGCAGCGACATCGCTAACGAGATATTGCTGGGGTCACGAAATTCGTGACGCACATCTGGCCTCATTAGCGACGATGTTGCGTGTGACACGTACAAGTGACCGCTAACTATCAAAAATACTCACCTAATCATTAATCGTCGTTTATTTTCAAAAAATCGTTGCTGGTGCTGGACGCAGGTTGTTCGTCGTTCCTGAGGCAGCACACATTGCTACGTGTGACAACCCAGGAACGACGAACAACACCGTACCTGCATCCTCCGGCAACGAGGTGGGCGTGTTGTTAATGTGGCTGGTCTCCGCCCATCTGCTTCTATTGGCGGGCCGCTGTGTGACGTCGCATGAAGCTCCCCTTAAAAAAAGAGGTTGTTCGCCGGCCACAGCGACGTCGCTAGGAAGGTTTGTGCAATTGACACGTAATAGCGATATTGTGCGCCACGGGCAGCGATTTGCCCGTGACGCACATACGACGGGGGCGGGTGCTTTCAGCGATGTCGCTGCGTGTAAAGCGCCCTTTAGTGTCATTTCAGGAGACCTCTCAGCAGAATGTCTCTCTGCTTACAGCTTCTCCCATCTGTCATCTCCTCTCTCATTATTGGGAAAGTCTGCAGTCACTGAATACACATTTTACATTGCTTGAATTGAAAGTGAAAGATCAGTCAGGGGGAAAAAGAAGGCGATTTATCCAGTAACATACATAAAAAAGCTGTTTATTTTCATGTGTACTATTGATTTATGAAATATATACATTTTTATAGAGTAACTGTCTGTTGAAGTAGTTCTTTCTCCAATTAAAAGTTTCTGGGATTCATTCTATGGTGCTGGTGAGTAAAGAAATACATAGGCATGTGATTTCCAAAGCTTTCCAAATGATTTTAATGAGAATAAGATCTTTTATACTCGTCACAAATGTAGGTGTACATGCATAAATGTAGGCGTTTCTTACATGATAGCAAATAGTAGAATACTTACCGTAACTGCATAATAAGTAAAGACACTCCCAGCATCCACCCAGCTTAGGCACACTCACTGAACAAGACTTTGTTCCAAAAGTTAAATCCCACACCCTACGAACTTTTTGGCAGACTTGAAGACGTTAACTCTTTCCTTGCTTTAACACTGTCATTATAATTTATAAGGATAATTAAATAATAAAATACCTTGGAGACAGGGAAAGATAGAAAGAGACATACAGTATGCGGCACCAATTTGAGTGTAGTGAGTTTTTTATATAAAGGTGTTGAAATAGTAGGAACTCTCACCTGGTTCAGAGGTTAGAAAGCCTGGAATAATCCAAGAGGAGTTGATCCACTTTCCAATAGCATTATGGTGCAGTATGCAGTAATCGCACTGGATACTCTAGAGGAGCCCTCCAGCAGGTCCACTTAGTAAAAAAAAAAAGGTTCCAAAGGCAATTAACAGTCTTGCGGCGCTCCTGCTACCAATGGTGGAACGTATTAGATGATTTTCGATCAAATAACTGGACCAATATACAAAAAGATGTACATCTTTTTTTCTCTCAATTATACCTGAAGAAGGCTGAAGGATAAAACATCCGAGCCGAAACGCGTTCTATAATTAACCGTATTTTCATGCACAAATAAAATATCTTTCTACTTATTTGTATATTGGTCCAGTCATATGACCAAAAATCATCCAATATGTTCCACCAATGGTAACAGGAGCGCCGCAAGACTGGTAATTGCCTAAGGATAATTTAAAGGGAGCCTAACAGTTCATACATAAGAAGCACGTATCGATCGCTGGCTGCACTATTACAGCCAGGTATGTTTGACTCTGAAACACTGTGGCATTTCAGAGAAAAAACATACTTTAACTCCTTAGTGACAATGTTAAAGCTTAATGACCAAACCCCATTTTTCAATTCTGACCAGTTCTACTTTGTGGTATTAACTCTGAAATGCTTATACATTTCCCGGCAATTCTGAGATTTTTTTTTTTATGACACATTGTACTTTGTTAGTGGTTAATTTAATTCAATAACGTTTTTTTGTGAAAATATCTGAAATTTGCTGAAAATGTAGAAAGATTAGCAATTTTCAAACTTACAATACTTATATACCGCACAAAATAGTTACTAACATTTCCCATATGGCTATTTTCCTTTTTCACACTTTGCTTTACTTCTTTACGATGTTAGAAGGGTTAACATTTAGCAGCAATTTTTCATGTTTCTTTCAAGGAAGTTATGATATTAGGGTACTGATAAGTGTTAAAGGGGGAGTCCTATCCCTCGCTTAACCACTTAGATGCCGTTATGTTTAACAGCGGCATTTAAGGAGTTCATCGGCCCCAATTGGTTTTAAAGCCAGTTGGGTCCAATGCCGCAGGATGTCAACTGTCAAAACAGCTGACACCCTCAGGATTTTTGCCTGCTGGGGGGGAGTCACAGTAAAAAGGCATATCAGCGGTCATTAAGGAGTTAAAGCAGCCAGGGACCTTCACCCCACCCCCTGCCAGTGAGTGACAGGTCTCTCCCTTAGACCGCCATGCACTGCTGAAATCTTGCAGCCATTCTGATACATGCTACCCATTGATAAAGCAGCATGTGTCAGCTGTCAGGTTCCCTTTAATAAATTCACAAAACACAGAAGCAATAGAGTAGAATTTTTTATAATTATTATTATTAATTTATTTTTATGGGTGTAATTTTGTATGAGAAGGGTTAAAGTGGAAAAAGTGCTGAGCTTGATCATTTTGGACAGCCACAATGCCAGAACTAAAAGGAAAAGGAACTGATGATTTTCACAGCTATCAGATAATGAATCCTCTGGGCTGGTGAAGAAGAGACATACTGGAATTAGATCCTGGTGGGGAGAAGGGCAGGCACTGATTGTGTCGCACCAAGTGAATAAAAAAGGATGATGTCATGTTTTGGACGCTTTTGTGACAAATTCCTGCTTTGTTGGAGAGCTTCAATGGAGTATGGGGTGCGATTGGGGATTCCTGCATCTTAGGAAAACATTTGCTTTAAATAGGATTGAAGTCTGTGAATTGTGAGAAGCATCGATTTTTTTTTTTTTTTTTTTTTTTTTTTTTTTTTTTTACACATTTAACACCAGGAATATTTCAGATTTGACCCATGAATATAACACGTTTTGTTTACTTATTGTGAATTATTTTAACTATTTCAAGGATTATTCCCACGTTCTTATATGGGAAACATTGCTAAGTGCTTAAAGAACAAGCGACTTTTCAATTCATTGGCTATTAAATGATCTCAACTTATTAAATGGGCCGTATTGTAAAGTGCTTGCAAAAGCAAACAAACTTGCAGTTTATACATAGTATTAAAGGGAACCTGTCAGGTGCAATATGCACCCATAACCACGAGCAGTTCTAGGTGTATATTGCTAATCCCTGCCTAACTGTCCCTGTATCTAGTAGCATAAATAAAGAGATCTTTAGAAAACGTATTTCTAAAGATCCTTTATGATATGCTAATGAGCAAGGGGACTAGTCACAAGGGCATTAGTTCCTGTGCTCATTCCACCCTCTTAGTATGTTAGAACGCCCACAGGGGAGTGCTAACATGCCATTCAATGCCCATTGCCTAGCATCATCAGCGGTGACGTGCATACCTGTGTCCTTTGCATCACCTCAGCATGCAGCCAGACCCCTTTCTGTTAGGCCTTGCATATTAGAGTTTCTGTCCCTGTATAGTGATAGATGGAGTACGGCTTGGCAGCACGCCAGATCTAATAGTATGGGCGTCACCTAATAGGCTTCGGGCTTGTGACTGTGTTATCTGCATGTGTGAACAGTGCTCTATGCAAGCCATCAGTGTTTTATCATCCAGCAATCGCCCCCTCCATTTTTTGGAAGTATGTGTGTGCTTTCCTCCTTCTGCACCTGTGATGCCTCCACTTAGTGGGGGTTGAGCTGCACCCTGCTAGAGTATTAGTTTTTGGCCTGCGCGATGTACAACTGCTGCCTTTCTTTGCTGTAAGTAATGCTTAATTTTTGGAGGATATTTATTCCTCTTTTTGTTGCTATTTTTATAATGGTGAAAAAAGCAGCAAAAATTAGGAAAGAATTGACATGCCGCTTCTTTAAAAAATGGATAAAAAAACGCAGCAGTTTTCCATAGAGACGTGTGTGCATGAGATTTCTGGAATCTCAGGTTTTTCTGGTACTGTAAAAAGCAACTTTATATTCGCATGGATTTGCGTAAAACCAATGAAAAAAAATATACAAGAAATTGCAGCAAAAAGGCAATGTGTGAACATAGCCTTAAGGCCGCTTTACACGCTGCGATATCGGTACTGATATCGCTAGTGTGCGTTCCCGCCCCCATCGGCAAATCGCTGGCCGTGTCGCACAGCATCGGCCGGACCCGTCACACATACTTACCTTCCCTGCGACTTTGCTGTGACCGGCGAACCGCCTCCTTTCTAAGGGGGCGGTCTGTGCGGCGTCACAGGCGACGTCACTGAGCGGCCGCCCAATAGAAGCGGAGGGACGGAGATGAGCGGAACGTAACATCCCGCCCACCTCCTTCCTTCCGCATTGGGGCCAGCGGCAGGTAAGGAGACGTTCCTCGTTTCTGCGGCGTCAAACGGAGCGATGTGTGCTGTCGCAGAAGCGACGAACTACTTCGTACCTGCAGCTCCAACGATATTCGAGAATGGACCCCCATGTCACCGATGAGCGATTTTGCACGATTTTGCTACGATGTCATAGCGTGTAAAGCCCGCTTTAGTGTGGATTTGTGACGCCCCTGGACTATTCAGGGTGTCACAGGGTACTGCACTTCCTATTCTTGGTGCAGTATTCAACCCCTCATGATTCTGGGTTCCCAAGCTGTGGTACTGCCTCCATCAGTATCCAAAATCCCAACCACACCTCACACCACACCCTGTCAGGCACACCAGTGGGCTGCTGAGCTGGAATAGGGCCGCCCACCGAGGGGTTAGGCAGACTGGTGGGAGGGGAAGTAAGTGAGTGAAGTTGTAGCACTCGAGAAGTGAGGAGCTAGGGAGTGGTGGCTCCCAGTTTGTGTCAGGTTGGGTCACGGACGGCGGTCGGGGCCAAAGGAGTCGGAGACCCGGTCACAGGGTATTGAGGCTGGGAGCCTAGACCTGGTCTTGGAGGATGGGAGACATCTGAGTCTAATTACCGGTCCAAGACTGAAAGCACGGCCGGGGACCCTAGGTCGGGGAGTAGCTTCAGGGAACCCGACAATTAACTTGCGGAGGATAGCGACTGTCCCCAAGAAGCTCAGAGGCACTAGCGCAACGAGGGGGATAGGGCTTTCCAACCCATGCAGCCCACAGAAATCCCAAACTTGAGCCCTTAAGAGCACAGCTCCACTACCAAACAGGAGGGAGCGGGGCCCGGACAGCTTTACGCCAATTGGCCACCAGGACACTTTAAAATTTGTGCAAGGAGGCAGGCTCTGGATCACCCGGCAGTACTACAGGGGCCGGATACCCGGACTGGCTCCCCCAAGAGGGCAGCGGCACCCAGAGACTTGGTTTACCTTGTTGTCAGAGTCTTCTTTGCGGTCGCACCATCACCGATGCTGCCTGAGTGAGTACATGGTCCTCTCCTGCTTCCAACTGGCCCTGTGCACCCCCGCTCCACCATCATCCAGAGTCTCAGGGCCTCCCCTACCCGTGGAGGGAACGTCATCTGGCTTCCCAACTCCATCTCCCCCGGGTACTCACATTGGCAACGGCGGTACTCCCTTACCGCGAACCACGGGTGGCGTCACGAACACTTTTACCCTGTAAATAGACCCCCTTTTACATTTGAAGTGGCCGCGAGCCCCCGGGTCCAGAGACCCTCGGGCCACAGCAGCAATCCTGGATCCGAGGGGCGGCACAGATGTATGGTAAAACTTAAATCCTAGTAAGCGTGTGACTTAGCATATTTACATTGCATATGTGACGCTGTAAGGGGTGGGCAGACCCCTTACAAGGAAGCACAGGTTTTCTCTGAAGTGGTTAATGCTGTCCCCATAGAAACTGTAGAGGAGGGAGGAGGAGCCGGCAGCTTAGGGGGAAAGGAAGTGTGTGCTGAAGGCAGTTGTGTCCGGGACGGGAGAGAAGAAACAGCCAGGGGCAGAGTGTGGAGCTGAGTGGGCAGAAAGAAAGAAAGAAAGAAGGGAGCTGGAAGAACAGGGAAGCCGGAGAGAAAAGGAGCGGGCGGAACCTCATAGTGCGAAGCAGTCCCGGTGTGGGTCCGGGCTGTGGGTAGCCAGAAGTGGGAGCCGGGCGAAGAGGAGTAGTCAGGCAAGTCACCCACTTGAGGGGACGCTAGGGCAGGCTTTCCCTCAGCTAAAGGAAGCGCCACAGCACTGTGTTTTGTTACTGCCAAATGTGGAGAATTGTGAAGAATAAAACATGTTTGTTATTTGCATTGAACCATGCCTGAAGAGTATTTGTGCGCCGGACGACATCTGCACCACCACCACACTCTGCCCCACCAAGACATCTCCCGTCCCGATAGTGACGGCGGAGCCAGGGGTAAGCCTGACAGAAGGGGCCACGACTACAAGCCCAGAGGCGCCCCTGGCACCCTGTTACATGTGGCGTAGTCGGCAGGATCCGGATCGTATGCAAGGGGACCCGCTCCAAGAAGATGGAGACCAAGTGGTGCCCAGGGCCCCTGATCCGGACTTTCAGCGAAGATTTACAGTCCCATGGTGGGAAGAAGAAACAGTGCCTGAGGCGTTGGACCGGGCACAAGATGGCGGCAAGGTGGCCGTCGTCTGTGAAGAAACAGAAAGCGCGCGAAGAATTGGCGCCAAAAGAAGAGCCTGGGGCTGGCCGGTGCCGAAAAAGAAGTTCAGAGTACTCCGCCCAAAGAGGGGAGGTGCCGGTCCCAGGGCACGAAGGAAGATATGTGAAGTGGGCGGTTTTTACAGAGAAAAAGAAGAACCGCCGCGTAGGGGTCGACCTGATGTGTAAGACTGGGGGTGGAGTATACCCAAGAGCGGGAAAAGTAAGCCCGCCTCCACTTCCTCCAGCATCTCCACTGACCCCGACGCCATTACCAGAAACGCTGACTCCGAGCAAGATGGAGATTCCAGGAAGACAGCAAGCTGCGGTAGCCGCACTAGTAGCGACTAGCCTGGGCAGAGGACGCCCGAAGCAGACTGCGGCTGCGGAAGGACCCACCCTTAACCTACCGGCTGTGCCAGGAGGACCGGAGCGGCCCACTACACAAGAGGCCGCACAGTGGCAACAGGAAATCGAGTGGGAGGAATGCCAATACCGGCGGCGGTCGCAGCAAAGACCGGTGCTAGCTGAACTCTCCCACCCGAGACGTTGGAGCAACCCGCCAACTACGAGCCCTTCCGGAGGCTGTGCCGGTTGCCCGGACAGTCCCTGTCGGAGTACGTGCAGGCCCAACGAGCCGAATGGCAACGTGCATATCATCCGGAGTGACTTTTCAAGACCGGAAGATGGCGGGCCTGTTTTTGTTCAACACCGGCGTTGTTTTGAGCCGGAAGAAGGTGTGTTGTTTGTAACCGTTCAAGTTGCTGAGCCCGGAAGAGAGCCTGATGCTGGACTGAGCCAGGGGCTCCCTCCGCGTCGTTAAGAAGATTTTTGCCGAGTTGTGTTCCTGCCAGCTAACGTCTAAGACCGGGAGTGCTGCAAAAGCCTCCGGGCAGAAACTCCACTAAGACCGGGAGTGCCTGCCGACGGCCTTCGGGCACGTCTAAGACCGGGAGCTTCCAGGAGGAACTCCGGGCGCTGGACTGGTGTGCCCTTGCGGGTGCCCTCAGGTGAACATGTTCGCAGTTTCATTAAAATGACTTTGTTTAGTTTTAAAATGTGATTTTAGATTTGTGCCTTGCCGGGAGGCTTAGGCTTAAAGAGGGGAGGTATGTAAGGGGTGGGCAGACCCCTTACAAGGAAGCACAGGTTTTCTCTGAAGTGGTTAATGCTGTCCCCATAGAAACTGTAGAGGAGGGAGGAGGAGCCGGCAGCTTAGGGGGAAAGGAAGTGTGTGCTGAAGGCAGTTGTGTCCGGGACGGGAGAGAAGAAACAGCCAGGGGCAGAGTGTGGAGCTGAGTGGGCAGAAAGAAAGAAAGAAAGAAGGGAGCTGGAAGAACAGGGAAGCCGGAGAGAAAAGGAGCGGGCGGAACCTCATAGTGCGAAGCAGTCCCGGTGTGGGTCCGGGCTGTGGGTAGCCAGAAGTGGGAGCCGGGCGAAGAGGAGTAGTCAGGCAAGTCACCCACTTGAGGGGACGCTAGGGCAGGCTTTCCCTCAGCTAAAGGAAGCGCCACAGCACTGTGTTTTGTTACTGCCAAGTGTGGAGAATTGCGAAGAATAAAACATGTTTATTTGCATTGAACCATGCCTGAAGAGTATTTGTGCGCCGGACGACATCTGCACCACCACCACACTCTGCCCCACCAAGACATCTCCCGTCCCGATAGTGACGGCGGAGCCAGGGTTAAGCCTGACAGAAGGGGCCACGACTACAAGCCCAGGGGCGCCCCTGGCACCCCGTTACAACGCCCTGGCAAAGCCAGGTTGTCACAGAAAGAGTTAATCCTCCTTGGTAACATGATCTGACACCGGTGCAGCAAGACAAACCACATCCCCCAGGGTAAGAGAAAAGCAGAGCAGAGGGGAGGGGCTGGGGCAGAGTGTTTGGAGAGACAGAGAGAAGAGAAGCCTGGAGTTGTAGCTCCCAGGCTGAAAGTGAAGCGTGCTCCGAGAGGGCCGGGACAGGCTGCAGTGAGGAAGGGGCCAGAGGTAGCCGGGCAGGGTAGTGGCCCCCCGGTACCTGGGTGACCCGGATCACTGCAGGGGAGTGGATTCCCCGTTCCCGGCTGAGGAGAAAGAGGAAGAGAGTGGAGAGAAAGGTACCTGGCTGCAGGGAAAGAACAGGAGCTGCTGCACCGTGTGTGGGACACTAACACCCCGTACCGAAGGCTGCGGACACCGGCAATTCCTAGTTTACCAGTGACTCCGTGTGAATTACTTGTGAGTACGCCCGTGCCCTTGGGTACCGCCCCGCAGCACTGCGCCCTGCTCCCTGCTTACCCCATCACCGGGCCCCGGGACAAACAACCCCCTACCCACGGAGGGGAGAATTAACATCTACCTGCTCCATACCATCACTCCCGGGATCCCCGTCCAGAGTAGCGGTGGTGTTCCACACAATCACCACAACCGTGGGTGGCGTCACGGACAATAAACAATCTCCCTTACCAAATCCCCTTTTACTGTGGAGCCTGGGATCACAGACCGGGTCACGCCACCGTGATACCCACAGAAGTGACCCCGTGGCCCGGATCTGAGTAACCCCTGGTCCCCGGGCGACACATTTTGGCGTCACGAACAGGATCGAACCCATCCAGTTACCTGGAGGAAGTGCGCCTTATTCTGGACTGTCAGCGGTGACCGCTGCAAAAATTTTGAAAGTCGCCATCTTTGCCGCCATTTTGGGCGCGAAAATCTCCCGCCCAGCACCTTCTTCCACAAGCGGTGGGCGCGAAAAAGAGGCTCCGCCCCCTTAGAACGAGGGCGGAAGTGAAGCTCCGGAGGACCGGAAGCGAAAGGAAAACTTTAAAAGTTGCTGGAAGGACTGCTCTCGAGTACCAAGGGGGAGCAGGAGGAAGGAACTGCAGTTCATGTGACCAGGACTGTAAAGGCAGGGACGCCAGGACTTTGCCTAATTCCGTTCCTGGACAAGCAGTAGCCGCAACCCTGATGACATCTTACCCGGCTCCGGCAGTCCGCCCAGCCGCTACGGTGATGACGTCGGCTCCGGCAGTCCGCCCGGCCGCAACGGAGGTGGCACCCGATTGGAAGTCTGACCCAGATGTGGCACCAGCCGCTCCCAGGTACCCCGTCACGGCTGTGGAGCAGCCGGAGTGCATCTGCAGAGAGGAGGAGCAGGCCAGTGAGAGATGGAGCCCTCGGCAGTTAGCGAGGCCGGTTGTAGCCGGCGCCGAGGGCATCCAAGTGGGCCTGGCTTCTGAGCAGGAGGCAGAGCACGGAACCCGTTCCCCGTACTGGGAGTGGCGGCAGCGGCAGTGGTAGTGGAGCATGGACGGCTACCCACAAGTTAAAAAGTTGACTGTTTTATGGACTGTCACCCCTGTTGAACGCCCTCAAGTTCAGGAGGAGGCCATCTGTTCCGCAGGTGTGGGGTGGCAGAACAGTTTAGAGTTAAGAAATCCTACCTCCCGATGTGGGAAGATGTATGATTGTAATGTGTTTATTTTTCCTTTTCCAGTTTTAATAAATGTTGGTGTCCAAACGGCCCGAGGACGGGCCGTGTTTTACAAAGGGGGTGTGTGACGCCCTGGTAAAGCCAGGTTGTCACAGAAAGAGTTAATCCTCCTTGGTAACATGATCTCACACCGGTGCAGCAAGACAAACCACATCCCCCAGGGTAAGAGAAAAGCAGAACAGAGGGGAGGGGCTGGGGCAGAGTGTTTGGCGAGACAGAGAGAAGAAAAGCCTGGAGTTGTAGCTCCCAGGCTGAAAGTGAAGCGTGCTCCGAGAGGGCCGGGACAGGCTGCAGTGAGGAAGGGGCCAGAGGGTAGCCGGGCAGGGTAGTGGCCCCCCGGTATCTGGGTGACCCGGATCACTGCAGGGGAGTGGATTCCCCGTTCCCGGCTGAGGAGAAAGAGGAAGAGAGTGGAGAGAAAGGCACCTGGCTGCAGGGAAAGAACAGGAGCTGCTGCACCGTGTGTGGGACACTAACACCCCGTACCGAAGGCTGCGGACACCGGCAATTCCTAGTTTACCAGTGACTCCGTGTGAATTACTTGTGAGTACGCCCATGCCCTTGGGCACCGACCCGCAGCACTGCGCCCTGCTCCCTGCTTACCCCATCACCGGGCCCCGGGACAACCAACCCCCTACCCACGGAGGGGAGAATTAACATCTAGCTGCTGCATACCATCACTCCCGGGATCCCCGTCCAGAGCAGCGGTGGTGTTCCACACAATCACCACAACCGTGGGTGGCGTCACGGACAATAAACAATCTCCCTTACCAAATCCCCTTTTACTGTGGAGCCTGGGATCACAGACCGGGTCACGCCACCGTGATACCCACAGAAGTGACCCCGTGGCCCGGATCTGAGTAACCCCTGGTCCCCGGGTGACACACATGTCCATGTACAGACATAACAATCACAAAAGGCATTGTGAGTTACCGCAATTCCATAGCTTGTCTACTGTATTTGCATAGCACATTTCGCATAGGCATAACATGCAAGATGCAAATAATGTGGTGAACTGGATGAATGGCATGTAAGTGAATGTATGTACCACACCAAATGTTAATTTGCCACTTGCTGCATCTGTTGACCACACGATGGATGTACAGCTACATTCGGAGTATCATTCATACAGTTTTTGGGGACTGACTTCTACCATATCATACATTAAGAAATATCAAGCTCTCCTTGGCCAAAGTTGTCTGAGCTTTCTGCTGTAGACTTAATACATTTTTATTGTTTCCTTATTTCTATACACTCCTACACTCCTCAACAGGCAAATGGTAACACCAACAAGGAAAAGTTGTGGAAATATCGAAATCGCAGGCTCTATAGATATATTAGTGGTATTCAAATAATGGGAAATATGAAACAAAATGTATAAAAACCTCTTGATTTATTCAGTATTGAGTATGAGCGCCATATTTAGAAAGAAAACCCTGCACTTACACACCTTGGCAGCTATCACTGAGGTTATTAATGGTTGCATAAGGAATGTTCTGACACTGTAAATGCACTAGAGCAAATCATCAAGATTCGCTGCTGGCAGCTCCTTTTGCAATTGCTGATTGGAGGTTGGATGAGTTCAGTTTTTGTCTTGGATGGATTGATAGATGGAGACCATGTGGGGAGCACAATGAAGATGCCTTCATGACAGAATACGGTGTTTTTTCCAAAAATAAGACCCTGTCTTATACTTTTGTTTGCCCCCCAAAAAGTGCTAGGGCTTATTTTTGGAGTAGGTCTTATTCTTTTAGAAACAAGGTTGGGGGTAAATTTACTCCCCCCCCCCCCCGAAAAAGCAGACCCCCACTTCCCAGGAGAGTCATACTTAACAGAACCGGGGGTGCGATCACTGCAGGTCCTCCCGCTCAGCGTCTGATGAGTGTGATTGCGGGGTGTCTGCTTTCTATAATTAAGTGTTTTGCTCTCTTTAACTCTTAGCTGCATGGACACTTCATTAGTGAACCGCGATTAGGGCTTATTTTCAGGGGAGGGCTTATATTTAAGCCTTGTTCCGAATATGCTGAAAATCCCTGCTAGGGCTTATTTTTGGGGTAGGTCTTATTTTTTTGAAAAACACAGTATCACACCAGTCCTACAGCTAAGATTATGGTGTAGGGTGGCATCATTTACTGTAGCCGGACTACTGTATTCTTTTTTTCAGGTACACTAACTGCTTGGCATTACATTAATTTGGTGGTATGGCCATTTCTCCAAAGTGATTCAGGAACCATTTTTCAACCCAATGTTGCCCCTGCTACTGTGAGCTGCCCGTGTGCCCTAAATATGTTCTCATGACCTGCAGCGTCTCTGGACTTGTCTTCCATTGAGCACATCTGGGGCTTCATTGATCGGAGTTGCCAGCCGTGGATCTTGATGCCCACATGTATTCAATGTGGCCGATTATTTCTCAGATGCCCATTAATAACCTCACTGAGAAAAAAAAAGATGTTTTGAAAATGTTGTTTCCATTATTTCATCCTTTGCATATCATTAACATGTCTATGATCCTGTGATTTCCATAATTCCATGACTTTTCCTGCTTTGTATTACACTCGTCAACATTGAAATTGTAGGGTTTTTTTTTCCTGTATTGTCAATGAATATATAAATTCTTCTATAAGCATAGGAAACAGAAGATGTAAATAATGATGTTACATATAGATGAGCTGTGCTTCTGGGTGTTTATTTTCTTTGAAAGCCTGGTGTGTATTATATTTCAATGAATTACACTGATATGTCCTATGTTTTAGTAATATACTTTTCCTTCTATCGCAGAGGCTCTCGGCTTCCAGCATTGCCAAGCTTTCGAGCAAAGAGACGGAGAAGCAATTAGATTTTTCAGGTAATGTGCTGCCAGTAAATGAGACTGTTTAGTAATCACAGGAGCGAGCGCTCCACGGCTCACAATGACTTGAACAGTGTCCAAATGGTCGTCTTTTTCTGGAGCTGTTAAGATGTGCGTGCCTGGGACACTGTCCAAATTCTATTTATAAAACTGGCTCAATAAGAGAATCTGAAACTATTTGTGAAGTCCGGATGTGACTATTCTCAGATAGCATTAGGAATTATTGTCTATAGGCTGCTGTGCATTGTTGTAGGACACCATAGATATATATTAGACCCTGCTTCCTCTCATCTATATTACTTTATCTTAAAACATTTTCCATGTTAGAAAACCGTCTGAAAGCAACTGGTATGGAATAAAAAGACATCACTCAGTGGTACGTGTGCTGAGCCATGTGTGTAACACAACTATTTATTACACAAATAATCCCTTCACTTCTCATTTGAAAAGGAATAATACACATACCTTTTACGATGTAATGTATTCATACAATTTGGTCCCAGAGAGAATTGCCCCATCTGTATGCATTTACTTATGTCTGAACTTTAGTGCAACATTGTATGTAAATTTGCCCCCCAATAAAATAATAAATACATATATCTAATATATAAAGCTGAATGTGTATGTGTCTGTATATGTGTGTGTGTGTATATATATGTGTGTGTATGTGTATGTACAGTGTATGTGTGGTGTGTGTGTATGTACGTACAGTGTGTGTGTATATGTATGGTATGTGTGTGTGTACAGTGTGTGTATGTACGGTTTGTGTGTATGTACGGTTTGTGTGTATGTACGGTGTGTGTGTATGTACGGTGTGTGTGTGTGTATGTATGGTGTGTGTGTGTGTGTATGGTGTGTGTGTGTGTGTGTATGGTGTGTGTGTGTGTGTGTATGGTGTGTGTATGGTGTGTGTGTGTGTATGGTGTGTGTGTATGGTGTGTGTGTATGGTGTGTGTGTGTGTATGTATGGTGTGTGTGTATGGTGTGTATATGGTGTGTGTGTGTGTGTATGTATGGTGTGTGTGTATGGTGTGTGTATATGGTGTGTGTGTGTGTATGTATGGTGTGTGTGTATGTATGTATGGAGTGTGTGTGTATGTATGTATGGAGTGTGTGTGTATGTATGTATGCGGTGTGTGTGTGTGTGTGTGTGTGTATGTATGGTGTGTGTGTGTGTATGTATGGTGTGTGTGCGGTGTGTGTGTATGTATGTACAGTGTGTGTGTTTATGTACAGTGTGTGAATGTATGGTGTGTGTATGTACAGTGTGTGTGTGTGTGTGTTCGCTAAAAGAATCCATACCGTCGCATTTACAATCACAACATTTTGCACCGACACCGCATGTGACTCAGGGAATGTGAGACTGTTTTGAGGGGAAATTTTAACCCCATGCTTTACAGTTATTTTCCCAAAAAAAACACTTACTTACTGACTGTTTGGATGTGTGAGGTAATATATTGGCTGTTTTGACAGGTAGCCTGGATATTTATCTGGTGGCCTATAGCAACCAATCACAGCTCTGCTTCTATTTTGCTACAGGTCATTAATAGGAGCTCGGATAGGTTGCTATAGGCAACGAAGGACATTCTTAGTATAGGACAGTTTGTGTCAATTAATATTATTTTAGTGGTGAGAGACAGAGAGTGGGAGAGAGGGCGAGTGGGCAATTGGTAGAGACAGGGAGACGGAGAATGGGAGAGAGACGGAGGCAGACTTGGTTACTATCCTTGGCAACACCGGGTACTACAGCTAGTGTATATATAATCGTAAAGCCCAGATATCTTAACTATGCATGAGCTGTTAGTTATTACAAGTTGCATATTATTGTATCTGCTTTTACACATTGGGACGTATTTGTACCGCACCGGGGATCGGCCGGCTGCTGAGCCGCTCGGATCCGTGCTCGTCGGTGGGTGGCTCGAGCTCTTCACGGACCCGGAGGTCACGTCACTCTGAAAGGGGGGTTGACACTACACGTAGGGACTATGGTGGGGAGGTCCACGGCCGGAGCCGCGGTTGTTTGCAGGGGGGGTTTAAGTTCGTGACGCCACTCATGGGTTGTGGTGAATGGATGGACATTGGACACCACCGCTGCCGTTGACTAGGCTCCTGGGGACGGTGTTGTGCAGCTTGGTGTTGACCCCCTTTATGGGTAGGGGGATGATGGTCCCGGGGGCCCGAGGGAGGTGCTGAGGCGAGGGAATGGATGCGTGCTGGGGTGTCGGTGCGGTGCGGCGCAGTGCGCGGCCCGAAGGCACTGGTTTACTCACTATGACAAACATGCTGGAGTCTCTGGTAAACCAAACAAGATGGTGAACGGTGCCCGCAGCTGGCTGCAGTTTTCCCCTTAACAGGTTGGTGGTTTCTGCCTTTCTCCTGCACCTCACTTGTGTAGAAATCACGACTCCTATGCCTGAGCAACGGTAGTCCGCTCCCCGGCTTGATATGTGTTAGGAGAGCCTTCTTTGCCCACAGACGCTGGCCCCTCGGGTCTCTATTCCTGGGCGGTGGCTTTTCCCCTATGGTTGGGCTGTTGTCTTCAGTCGGATCTTATGTGGGAAAGGTCCTAAAGTCCAGTCCTCAATCAGTTGATTTGACTCAGCCCAGTTGTTTCTGGGCCTCGTACTGGGTCTGAGTACCCCTCCTGGTGCTCCGGTTTCCAATCGGTTCCCCGGTTCGGTACCGGTGGGCCACCGCCCGTCCCCGGTCCCTACGGTTCCACCGGCTGTAATCCCAGCTCCTGCAGGCGGCCACCACCGTCTGCCTCCTTGCCAGAGGTGACTGGGCTCCAACCCAGACACCTGGTGTAGACTTTGGCAGGCCTGAGCACAGGTCTGCCCTTGAACTTGACTCCACTTCACTCCACTGTCAAAGCTCAACTCTACTCTGCTCCCCGCGGGGAACTGCACTGTTTTTCCCGCCTCAGGGCCTGTGAACTCATCGGTGGGCGGAGCCAACCGCCTGGCTCCGCCCCCTGGTGCGAACATCAAACCCGGAGGGTGGTGACACGGGTTTCGTAGTTTGGCTGCTGTCACCTTACTAAGGGGGAGGGGGCGTGTGTGGGACTACCTGGGACGACCTGGCGAGTCCAGGGCGTCACATATTTACTGTATTATTACAGAAATGTCTTTATTGCCAAAAGCAAATGATCAGACCATAGTTTTACTTTATTGCAACAGTTTAAAATTAAAGCTGAGATGTGATTGATTACAATGTTCAACCAGCACAGTGTTTCTTGAAAGATAAATTAAACTTTTTTTTTTTTTTTTCATTTATTGATTTTCCAGGCTTTTCAAACTTATGACTTTTTGTAATTATTTTTCTTCCTTCTATCCCAAACACTACACTGCAGTGTCATTTCAATATTCAATTCATGCTCCTTTGGAAGCGCTTTTCAACTGCTGCTTAGCAAGAATGTTGTGCTAATAAGTTATGATGGCAGCCAGGGGCCGAATGAAGGTCCCTGTGTATTTGGCTAGTTACTGACCGGCAGTAATAAACTGCAATACACAAGGCAATCAGAAAATGTTCATGGCCCATAATGTGACTTAAAAAATGTTTATTAAAAAAAAAAATGGCTTAAAAAACAAAAAGAAAAATATCATTTTTTTTCCAATAACATATTGTGTAAATATAGTAAAATATTTTTTTCTATATATATAATTGATAACATTAAGTTTGTAATAACATCCTTACAATGTTATTTATACCTCACTGTAAATACTGTAAAAAATCCAATAAAGCATTGGTGTAATTTATGTCTATTTCCAATATCCACCTCCTAAAAGAAAAGGATGAAGACACTTAAAATCGTAGACTTTTTCACAGTGCACTTGATTTCTCTCCTGGTCTCTAGTGTCTTCCTTTTCACTACCAGCATGTCATTAATTTGATTTACACAGTATATTTGGTTACATTTAAGGGTCTGCCGGGCGATGTGTATTTTCCTTATAAATGTCAGCCGATAATATGTGTCCAGCATTTACTGCCAACTGTAGGACATAATAATAGACAGCACTGGAGTCGCAATAATGTTTGGCCCAGAATACAAGGGCTGCTTTGTACGCCTCCCATTTAAGACACCACTGATGTAATACACTGAACAGAGGCCGCAGTGTTCACACATAACTAAAGGATTGGAAAACTGCTGGGAACTTCGGGAAAGTCACCCTGAATCTAGCTCAAAGGGGTTTGGCCACCGCTGTAGAATCCGAGCCGTCTGTCCTGTCTGTTGCACTGTAAGTCCCAACATGGACAGTTACTTTTACTAGATAGTAAAGCAAGTTTAAAGGCTTCTTACCGTTTTAGCATGCAAATGTAAGGGGATGGACCATGGTGGACGTGCTCCTACCTGAGAAGACACAAGTGGCATCGAAATCTTGTAGTGTGATTAATGCCTTGCGTTTTTTGTAGCTATTGTAATGTAATGTACTGTGTATATTGTATATTGTGAATTGCTGTGACATATTATACACTATGCATCATTATACAAGATATAAGATATTTAAAGTAAGATGTGCAAGGTAATATATATATCGTTGTGTGCTGATAATGCAGTGTAGTATTGGAAAAGTTGTAGTGTAAGCTATAGAAGATGTGATAATGTAGGTAAAAAAAATGAAGGTCCATTAATGTTGGGACTAGCCCACCCTGGGAGGGGTCAAGTAAAGAAAAGGTGACCGTTCCTACTAGACAGTGAGTTGGAAGTAGTAGCTGAGAGCGACTTTGTGGGAAGAACATGGGATGAATAGTCTGTGTCCTGTCGATGCTGTATGCATTGGGTGACTTGTGGCAGGAGGAGAGAGACCAGACGGGAGACTGCGTGAACGCTGATGGTGGGTTGGGAATGAATGAGAACATCAAGAGGGTTAAAGAGGGACCATCAGACAGTGAGGCCCCAGGTAATTAAAACTGAAGTGCAGTCAGACCCAGGTCAAATAACTGCAAAGGATTTGAGTGAAGTTTACTGGCGTGTACGTGTAGTCCACGACCCTAGTGGGGTTTCTGTAGATGACCAGGAGCCCAAGGCCTTACTCTGGGAATAATATAGACTGGAATTGGAGCCGTTGTAGGAAGGAGTACTGTCACTGCTGAACTGGTGTGTTGCAGTGAGTTGCACTGGGACTTTCAGAACCAGGAATAATGGAGGTGATACAGTGGAAGTTTGACAAATGTCTGACAATGTATGCTGAAACAAGTATTGGAAGTGTTATGCCCTCTATCTCCTGTGTAATGTTGTAACTGAAGAAATGTTGAAACTGTCTAGTAAAGAACTGTTGCGGAAAAAGAACTGTGTATGTCTCTCAAATTGCTTCTTGGTCCTGGCCAGCCGATAACAGCGGCGGCATGCGGCCTGCACCTTCACACAGCCCACACTACCAAAGCCCACATACCAAGCCAGGACCATGTCTTCTGTGTAAAGTGCTGACTACCACCCCACACCATTCTACATATAGAACAATTATACAAAATGTTTATGCTATCCTTGCTTTACCTATGGATTCCGTTTGCTGCTTTAACACTGTGTCCTTTCCATATGTTCTAACCCTGTACCCCAACCCTTACCCTAGCCCTATGCTCTAACCCTGTGTCCCAACCCTTACCCTAGCCCTATGCTCTAACCCTGTGTCCCAACCCTTACCCTAGCCCTATGCTCTAACCCTGTGTCCCAACCCTTGCCTAACTCCTTGCCCTAACCTTGTGCTCTAACCCTTTATCCCAACCCTTACCCTAACCCTGTGCTCTAATCCAGTGTTCCAACCCTTACCCTAACTTTATGCTCTAACCCTGTGTCCCAACCCTTACCCTAACGCTGTGTCCCAGCCCTTGCTCTAACCCCCATCAAGTCAGAGGCAGAGTTAGCTTGTCGGTTCCCCATTTATAGTGTAATGCAAAGATTTATAACTTTAAAATATACTTAAATAGTTTATATAGCAATATTTATTGCTTATGCACATGACGGGGATAAATGTATGATCACTGGAAGACTGGCTTCGGCGACCAACACTAATCCCAAGAAGGAGGTCCAAAAGTAACATGTGAATGGCAAAAAATTGTTTAAAAGAACTGAAGTCCTCAGTGGTTGATACCTTTTAATGGCTAACTGAAAAGATGGTAATAATTGCAAGCTTTCGAGACTACTCAGGTCTCTTCATCAGGCATGGTATAACACAAGATCTGAAGAGTCACATATTTGGTGGTATGTGATGACACAATTTTATGGATACGTAGCCCCAGCTCCATTTATTTTAAAGGGTCTTTGGGAGGGGAATTCTACACTCTACAGTGAATAGAGCAATGGTCACTTTTGTGCACTACCGCATCATTCAGATGGAGGAAATTTGTCCCCAGTTCTTGTGATCAGTGGAGGTCCTAATGGTCATGTCCCCATCCATCACACATTTTTACCCTGTCCTGTCGATAGTTGATGAATGTTGATGGTGGGATAAATCCTTTATTGTATCAGTTCCTCATAGTTTTACTATTTTCAAACTATGATTTCTGACTTTGGAATATACTTTCTATAGAATATTTGCCCTAAATGTTGCTTTCAGAATCCTGGTTACAGCAGGTCTATGTCATTTGTCCTATGTGGTGATATATGGCATCGCCACTTTCTTTCTTCCTAGTCCTGTCATTGATACTATTTGTGGGTGCTTGTACATCTTGTGTTTACCAGGAAAAATGACTAATTGTGTCACCATACACATGATTGTTCCCAATAAACTCTTTCCTGTCCTTTATCTTCTTTAATAATGAGTAATTGTTTATTAGGGAGGAGATAGATTTCTGATATATTACGAGGATATCCTGGAGGGAGATACAGACATGTATACACGTTTGGCAATGGTTATAATACTATAGTTATAAGTTAATATTTTTTTATTCCCATGAACAGTTGTCTCCCTTTTGTTCGTGTAGTGATGCCCTTCAATGCTGTATCAGACGTGACTTCTCCAGTTTTGGCCCTTTTGATGTTAATGTAATAAATCTGCGGGGTACCTTAGATGTGCTGCTGTGATTTGGCTCTGTATAGTCTTACTCTATTGCTTTCATCTAGGGTTTATTTCTTCTAATTGGGCAATAAAACACATCAAAGTTTTATGAATAAGAATGTGAATATTGACTCCTCATTCCTCTCCATGAAAAGAAAACCGTGGAAAACACTGTTCAGACTTAATTCTTCTTCTTTGCTATAACTGTATATTTAGCTGTAAAAGAACAAAACAACTTAAAAGGACATTATATAGTTTATGCATCTGTTATTATATTTTTAAGCAAATTTTTATTTATTCCCACAGACAAGTTGAAAGGACAAAGAGAAGATCTAACTCCAGATCGGTTTCCTCGTAAAAGTCCCTCTTTGGAATCACTGAATACTCACTCGCCATTAGGTTTTGGATCAAGAAATTCTTCACCGTTTGCACTTGACTCTCTGTCACCTCAAAGTAAACTCAGGTAGGGCCACATATTTTGTATATGTAGGGTCAGCTCTGGAAGTATGTCTGTCTCCACTGGCAAGCGTAGAGCATGCTTAGAGGTAACAATTGGCCCCCAAGTACATTGTGTCCTGACATCTGCAAGGCATTGCCTGGTTCTGTCACTGTCCTTGTATATATGCGTTTAATGTAGGGTTGCTTCATATGAACTGATTTAAAATTCAACCCATTGAAATTGACATCTTAAAAAAAAATGTATTCATAAGTGGGCATAACCTTTGCATATGGCTGGGAATGGTCAACTAGAGCTTATTCTTGAGGCACTCCGCTTTAGCCCGTCCTACTTACCACCTCTGATCTTCAGAGCAGATGGCTCTCCATTTCTTCTAAAAGTGTGAAATGTAGGTTTGTGATTTGCCAAGTTGGTTGAAAATGGAAAAAAAGTATCCAACTAAATAGCAGCAAAAAAAAAAAACAGGCTCACTACGTAACTCTATTAAATTAGTGGGGAGAATTGTCTCCGTCGGGTGCTGGTACCAGCTGGTGAAGTTAGCGATTCCAATGTAGAGTAGAAAGGCAGTTTCCAGCACAATCTGTACAGTAATAAAACCAAAAGTTTATTCCAGGGATTAAAATTTAAGCAGGAGCCATCTTAAAGCTGACATGTACTCCTAGCAAACCCAAGCTGTTTTCTTTGCATTTATTTTATACTGGAATTTAAAAAATAATGGTTAGATATTTCTTGAAATAAAGGAGCTCCGATCCCTGGACACTTTAATTCCCAAATATTTAAATACACTCACCCCCAATAAAGGGGTTCAAGAAACCTGAGTATCTCTAGAGAGAGAATCCACCGACATTAGACTAGACTTATCCCAACTTATACGTAATCCTGAATAGTCCCCAAATGTATCAATAATTCTAGTAGCACTATTCAGAGATGATTCTGTAACTGCTAAAAATATCAATAAAGAATCTATCCCTGGATAGATCCACTTTCTCCACCACTGACCCATGTAGCGATGCCTTTATCCCCTAGTTAGCCCTTATGGCCAATGCAGAAAGCAACGGGGTCAATGGACACCCCTGTCGCATACCTCTGAACAATTTGAATGGCCCTAATACACGTGTCCTTATGGTTTCTAATGAGAAGATCCATGTTGAATAAAGGGATCCAGTTTGGTCTCCACATTCTATAAAGTACAGTGCCTACAAGTAGTATTCAACCCCCTGCAGATTTAGCAGGTTTACACATTCGGAATTAACTTGGCATTGTGACATTTGGACTGTAGATCAGCCTGGAAGTGTGAAATGCACTGCAGCAAAAAAGAATGTTATTTCTTTTTTTTTTTTTTTTTTTTAAATTGTGAAAAGTTTATTCAGAGGGTCATTTATTATTCAACCCCTCAAACCAACAGAATTCTGTTTGGTTCCCCTAAAGTATTAAGAAGTATTTCAGGCACAAAGAACAATGAGCTTCACATGTTTGGATTAATTATCTCTTTTTCCAGCCTTTTCTGACTAATTAAGACCCTCCCCAAACTTGTGAACAGCACTCATACATGGTCAACATGGGAAAGACAAAGGAGCATTCCAAGGCCATCAGAGACAAGATCGTGGAGGGTCACAAGGCTGGCAAGGGGTACAAAACCCTTTCCAAGGAGTTGGGCCAACCTGTCTCCACTGTTGGGAGCATCATCCGGAAGTGGAAGGCTTATGGAACTACTGTTAGCCTTCCACGGCCTGGACAGCCTTTGAAAGTTTCCTCCCGTGCCGAGGCCAGGCTTGTCCGAAGAGTCAAGGCTAACCCAAGGACAACAAGGAAGGAGCTCCGGGAAGATCTCATGGCAGTGGGGACATTGGTTTCAGTCAATACCATAAGTAACGTACTCCACCGCAATGGTCTCCATTCCAGACGAGCCCGTAAGGTACCTTTACTTTCAAAGCGTCATGTCAAGGCTCGTCTACAGTTTGCTCATGATCACTTGGAGGACTCTGAGACAGAATGGTTCAAGGTTCTCTGGTCTGATGAGACCAAGATCGAGATCTTTGGTGCCAAACACACACGTGACGTTTGGAGACTGGATGGCACTGCATACGACCCCAAGAATACCATCCCTACAGTCAAGCATGGTGGTGGCAGCATCATGCTGTGGGGCTGTTTCTCAGCCAAGGGGCCTGGCCATCTGGTCCGCATCCATGGGAAGATGGATAGCACGGCCTACCTGGAGATTTTGGCCAAGAACCTCCGCTCCTACATCAAGGATCTTAAGATGGGTCATCATTTCATCTTCCAACAAGACAACAACCCAAAGCACACAGCCAAGAAAACCAAGGCCTGGTTCAAGAGGGAAAAAATCAAGGTGTTGCAGTGGCCTAGTCAGTCTCCTGACCTTAACCCAATTGAAAACTTGTGGAAGGAGCTCAAGATTAAAGTCCACATGAGACACCCAAAGAACCTAAATAACTTGGAGAAGATCTGCATGGAGGAGTGGGCCAAGATAACTACAGAGACCTGTGCCGGCCTGATCAGGTCTTATAAAAGACGATTTTTAGCTGTTATTCCACAAAATATTAAACCTAGGGGTTGAATAATAATTGACCCACATTTTTATGTTGAAAATTTATTAAAATTTAACTGAGCAACATAACTTGTTGGTTTGTAAGATTTATGCATCTGTTAATAAATCCTGCTCTTGTTTGAAGTTTGCAGGCTCTAACTTATTTGCATCTTATCAAACCTGCGAAATCTGCAGGGGGTTGAAGACTACTTGTAGGCACTGTATATTGGAAAGTTAGTCTGTTCAAAGGCGGTAACTAGATTATTACATTGGATGGAGGTCTGTTCCTTAATTAGGTTGGAAATGTTAGGCTTGTTTAACTTAGGGAAAAAACGTGATGGATCCAGCACTTCATTTTTCAATAAAAAAAAAGTGGAGGCTTTCACTAGTCCATGAATGTGTTTTTAAAAAAGGTTTTTATGTGGTTCCAGTAAAACATTGTTTTATTGAAAAACGAAGTGCTGTATCCCTCACCTACTTATTTCCTCCTTGTTTTTGTGGACACCAGCCGCAAAGATCCATGCACTTGAGATCCATTGGATACATACGGTGAGTTGACTTTCCATTCCCCCTCTTCCTCCTCACTATTAATTTGGAAAAAAGACACCTCAGTGATCTCATATGTTTAAATACATGTGTAGTCAATACAAAGTGAACTACCACCTATACCTTTCAAAGACCTTAAAAAGGACAGGGTGGACATTAATTACATGTAGAGATAGACAATGTGTAAATGGTCTAAAGAAGTCAAACTTGATAGACCCGTGGGGTTTTTTTTTTCAGCCTATGTAACTATACCTGTCATTCATGTAAATTTTATGCCTTAGTGTAGACTCTGGGGCACTCAATTTATTTTAATTAATGCCGATCAATCTGTATTCTCATGATCTGTTAAAGGGGTTGTCTGGTGGATAAAAAAATCCAAAAGCGCTCAGATTGAGTTAAAAGAAATAATTCCCCTCAGTGACCTCCTGACGGCCCTGTTCCTTCTTCTTTCTACTTCTGGCCTTGACACACTGGAATCCCTGGCTATTCGCTGGATATTTATTGCATGGCTTTTTTCGGTTTGTCAAGAAAGAACCAGAGAGTAGAAATTAAAGGGAACCTGTCGGGTCCTGTATGCACCCAGAACCCAGATCAGTTCTGGGTGCATATTGCTAATCCCTGCCTAACTGTCCCTGTATCTAGTATTATAGTTAAAGGGATCTTTAGAAAAAGTATTTCTAATGATCCTTTATAATATGCTAATGAGACCAGCGACTTGTCTTAATGACACTAGTTCTCTTGGCTAGTCGGCCCCCTTAGTATGTAACATGCTAACGTGCTAATGAATGCGCAGTGTCAGAGGCATGGTTACTCTCACCTCTGCTGCCACCGCTGGTTTTCAGCTTAGTGTGCACGATTAGAACGTCCCCGGCACTTCTGGTCATGCGTGTTACACCAGTTTGAAGCCGGAATGCGTACACCCGGCTTCATAGTGCGCACTGGGACTTCTGATCATGTGCGTTGAGCTGAAATCTAGCGTCGGGCGCGGTGACATCAGAGAGGTGAGATCAACCATACCTCTGACACTGCGCATTCATTAGCATGTTAGCACGCCTACAGCGGCGTGCTTACATGGTAAGGGGGCCAACTAGCCAAGGGAACTAACACCTTTGCGACTAGTCCCTGCGCTCATTAGCATATGATAAAAGATTTTTAGAAATACTTTTTCTAAAGATCTCTTTATGTATGCTACTAGATACAGGGACAGCTAGGCAGGGATTAGCAATATGCCCCCAGCAATGCTCATGGTTCTGGGTGCATATTGTACCTGACAGGTTCCCTTTAACAGGAACTGGGTTAGTGAATGGGACCTGTGGGGCATATGTAAGGGTGAGTTGCTTTTTTTTTTTTTTTTGTAATAGTCATTAAAAAAAAAAAGTCCATTAACTCTAGAGCGCACATTATACCATTCATAATAAACCTTTTTATTGTGTATTGAGAAAAATTCTAGTTTTTCACTGAGATCCTAAATATACATTACATTAACACTGCTGCAAACACCGGGTCTGATGAGCATCATTAGCTTGGTGCAACTTCTAATTTTTACAATAACAACCATTAGGCGCGATAACATTAATATACTAAAGTACATGAGGCTCCTGGGATCTCACAGTGTTTTCCGGATCAGCTAAAATGGCTTGTCATTCATTCATGTATTTCAATTAGCGTCACGTGTTTACCATCATCTTCGATCCTCAAAGGCCCATGTAATAAATTAGAGAAATTACTAAAGAACAGATATTGACCTCTTCCCTTAATGAATCTCTTTATGTTCCTCTAAATGCTTGCTTGCTTTCTTCTCTTAATTTTACTGTGTATTACTGATTTTCTGCAAATATTATATTTTTTTTTTGAATGAGGTTATTCATTTATATTAAACTAGAAGGTGGCCCGATTCTACGCATCGGGTATTCTAGAATTTACGTATTGTGTAGTTAATGTATGATTATTGTTATATATATATAGATGTTGTTGTGTGTAGTTACCAAGTGTTTGTGTAGGCGCTGTACATGTTCTGGGTGTTGTCTGGGTGTGGCAGGGGGTGAGAGCGGTGTTGTTTGTGTGTTGCGTTGTGTGTGTTGAGTTGTTTGTGGAGCGCTGTGTGTGTGTGTTGCGCGGTTTGTGTGGGTGTGGGGTGTGTGTGTGTGTGTTTTGGTGGGAGGTATGTTTTGTGCAATGTGTGTGTTGTGCGCCATGTGCGTATATTTGTGTGTGCCGCGCTGTTTGTGTGTTGGGTGTCTGTGTAGGGCGGTGTTTGTGGTTCCCAGTGTGTGTGTGGTGTGTTGTGCAGTGCGTGTGTGGCGGTGTGTGTGTGTTTTGGGGGGAGGTGAGCACCTCCCATCGTGCTCCATCCCCAATGCTGCGCACCCACCATCGTGCTCCATCCCCCATGCTGCGCACCCCCCCCATCATGCTCCATCCCCCATGCTGCGCACTCCCCATCGTGCTCTATCCCCCATGCTGCGCACTCCCCATCGTGCTCCATCCCCCATGCTGCGCACTCCCCATCGTGCTCCATCCCCCATGCTGCGCAATCCCCATCGTGCTCCATCCCCCATGCTGCGCACCCCAATCGTGCTCCATCCCCATTCTGCGCACTCCCCATCGTACTCCATCCCCCATGCTGCGCATCCCCCATGCTGCGCACTCCCCATCGTGCTCCATCCCCCATGCTGCTTACCCCCTATCGTGCTCCATCCCCAATGCTGCGCACCCCCTATCGTGCTCCATCCCCCATGCTGCGCACTCCCCATCGTGCTCCATCCCCCATGCTGCACACTCCCCATCGTGCTCCATCCCCCATGCTGCGCACCCCTCATCGTGCTCCATCCCCCATGCTGCGCACCCCTCATCGTGCTCCATCCCCCATGCTGCGCACTCCCCATCGTGCTACATCCCTCATGCTGCGCACTCCCCATCGTGCTACATCCCTCATGCTGCGCACCCCCCATCGTGCTCCATCCCCCATGCTGCGCACTCCCCATCGTGCTCCATCCCCCATGCTGCACACTCCCCATCGTGCTCCATCCCCCATGCTGCGCACCCCTCATCGTGCTCCATCCCCCATGCTGCGCACTCCCCATCGTGCTACATCCCTCATGCTGCGCACCCCCATCGTGCTCCATCCCCCATGCTGCGCACCCCCATCGTGCTCCATCCCCCATGCTGCGCACTCCCCATCGTGCTCCATCCCCCATGCTGCGCACTCCCCATCGTGCTCCATCCTCCATGCTGCGCACTGCCCATCGTGCTCCATCCCCCATGCTGCGCACCCCCCATCGTGCTCCATCCCCCATGCTGCGCACCCCCATCGTGCTCCATCCCCCATGCTGCGCACTCCCCATCGTGCTCCATCCCCCATGCTATAATAGTTCTCCTATTATACTCAGAGAGGAGTATAATAGGAGGACTATAATAGGAGGAGTAGTCCTGGGGGGAGAGGAGTATAATGCCGGCTCCCTGCACATGTGTACCGGGAGCCGGTGAACGCTGGTAACTATGATACACATCGGGTAACTAAGGGACCTTAGTTACCCGATGTGTATAATGGTTACCAGCGTTCACCGGCTCCGTCACGATCCCAGCAGCGCAAGGTTATGTCTGGCGATGCGTGCGGAGTGTCGGGGCGAGCGGCCAATCCATGCGGGGGGCGGGGCCAGGCCGAGGCGAGCGGCCAATCCGTGGGGGGGGGGGGCCAGGCCGAGCCCAGCGGCCAATCCGCTGTTTGTCACCGTAAGGACACAATTTTGGAGCAAGACAGACAGACAGACAGACAGACAGACAGAATAAGGCAATTATATATATAGATAGTGATAATATGACATGCCGGGACAATATCAGTGATCTTCTCATAGGCTTCATTCTATATCAAAGACTAGGCGACTGTACTAAAAGAGTTGTACCCAACGCTAAATGAAGGCAAGGCTGTCAATCCAAAAATGTTGTTTTTCATAGGAGGCAGAGAAATCTTGAAAGTTCCTATGTGGAGTTTCTAAATGGCAAGATTTATGAGCCTGCTGTGTTGGCCAACACTGGCATCATAATTCTTATCCCCTTCACACTTTTTCTTAAGACGTCCAGGACTAAAGAGTTCAGGAAACTAATTTTAAAAATGTGGTCCATCTCATTCATGCAAAATTAGCTGACGTGAATTTTAAAGATGTCAATCAACAGAAGAATTTAAAGAGCAACTCCAAATACCTTGCTTCACTTCGCTCTGCCACAGAGTTAAAGGGGTATTCCCATTTCCAAAATCCAAGCCTGATATGTAATAGGTGTAATAATAATATTAATAAATGCCTCCAATTAGAAGTGTAGAATAGTTCTCCTGATTCACTATGTTGCTTACCTCATGTTCAGGGCGTTGCAGAACCTAAAGCATCCATGGTTATGATCACGCATATAGTCATAGTTAGTTGCTAGTAGTCATAACCATGGATACAAAACTAATTGGGACTATAGGTGTGGTCATAACCATGGAGACCTTGTGTCCTGCAATGCCCTGCACATGAGGTATGTGACATTTCTATTTGGAGGTATTTGCTAATACTATTATTATTATTACACCTACTACATATTGGGATAGGATCTTGGAGATGGGAATACCCCTTTAAGGTTCCTAAACACTTTAGATTACATGTCGACCAAATGTTTATACTCTCTCCCAACTTTCCCATACATGTGTATACTTAAAGGTGCTTCACACACTGCGATATCGCTAGCGATCTCATTAGCGATGTGACACGCCAGATCACAGATGCGATCTGCCGAGATCGCACATAGGTCGGTTTTATAGCGCCAGTCACATGTGCGATCTCGGCAGATCGCATCTGCGATCTGGCGTGTCACATCGCTAATGAGATCGCTAGCGATGTCGCAGCGTGTAAAGCACCCTTTAGTCCTCTACAGTGGCTTATTTTCTGGGAAGAAGAAAAAGATCAAGTGATTGATTCAAAACCACGCAATGATCTACTTGGGGAGAGTCGAAAAGCCCCCATGCATATTGGATGGTGGTGTCACCAACTATAAGTGGTCTCTGTCGATTCAACAAACTTTGCACGTTCAAATTTAAGGAGCTTTGTAGTTTATCTTATCAGAGGAATATTCTTTTTCTGAGCAACTTCTCTTTCCTGTCTTCTGAACTGATCTACTCTGAAAAAATAACTCAAACTGTCTTTCCCAAGACAATACAGACTACCAGATTAGAGAGGTGTCATGTTGTCAGGTAGACCTTGCATAATCCTCTGGACAGGGGCGTGTGAGGAGGAGAAGAGTGCACTCAGCACAGGGAGAGACAGGCAGTCACAGGCTGGATTCACAGCTACACAGCTCAGTAGTGCCATATAATGTCTTCTCTGCTGCTTCTACTTCTGTCAGTGTGCTACAGAGAAAAAAGAACATTAATCACTCTTTCTCTGTGTACATATTAGGGAATTGATAAGGGTTTAGATATAAATACTGCACATATCAAATACTTATCACATGCAATAACAATTATTATACAATGTGAAGTATATGATTATTTTTAAACCTATTCAAATTCTCTAAGTACCGTATTTTTCCGACTATAAGACGCACCCTGGTTTTAGAGTAGGAAAATAGGAAAATAAAATTTTAAGGAAAAAATGTGGTCATGACACACTGTTATAGGGCGATGATCTGATGCTGACACTGTTTATAGGGGTAATGTCCCCAAATTCTCTACTAAGGTACCCCATCCTGGTAATGATTCTCCTGCTTTGTGTATGATCCCCATCCTTGTATATGTCCCTCATCCTGGTATGTGCCCCCATCCTGATAAATACCCCTTCCTGCTATATGGCCTGCATCCTGTGGCACACAAAAAAAATAAACGTTTATACTCACCTTTCTTCACTCCACGCAGCATCGCTCGTCTTCCTGTCTGTGCCAGCAGCAGCGCCGCTGACCTGTGTGGAGCCGTGCGCACAGCGATGACATCATCGTTGTGCGCACCGCTCTCCACACACCTCAGCGGACCGTCAGACAGAAGGACATCACAATGCTGCAGTGACCAGTGAGTATACTTATTCACTGTCCCCCGCGCTGATGATGATGCGCGGGGAGCAGTGAATATATCCACACATGATCACGCCAGGCTGTAGTTGCCAGGGGTGATCACGTGGCCGGCTGTTAATTATGCGCGCATCCCCCGCGTCGAGATGCAGTGCATATGAAATGAGCGGGCCTTTGTGGTCACGGTAGGCGCTGCTACAGCCTGCTCATGCCGCTGATGACCCACTCCACTGCAGCACTCTCATTCCCCGCAGCCATGCCCCTACATTCAGACTATACGAGACACACCCCACTTTCCCCCAACATTTGGGGGAAAAAGTGCGTCTTATAGTCCGTAAAATACACACTGGAAAAAAAAAAAGCAAAATAAACCCTTACATGAGAATATTGAGCATGGTCATTCTGCACAGAAGTCGGATTACCCTAAAGCGGACTTTACACGCTGCGATCTCGCTAGCGAGATCGCAAGCGATTGTACCCGCCCCCGTCGGTTGTGCGACACGGGCAAATCGCTGCCCGTCACGCACAACCTCGCTTACCCCTGTCACACGGACTTACCTGTCCAGCCAGCCGTCCAATAGAAGCGGAGAGGCAGAGATGAGCGGGACGTAAACATCCCGCCCACCTCTTCCTTCCGCATTGCCGGTGGAGGCACGTAAGGAGATGTTCCTCGCTCCTGCGGTGTCACACATAGCGATGTGTGCTGCCGCAGGAAGGAGGAACAACATCGCTAATGAGAGGTAAACGATTTTTGGTTTTAGGATGACCTCTCTGCGGCAAACTATTTTTGCTGCTTTTGCGATCATTTTAGGTCGCACATAACTGTTACACGCTGCGATATCGTTAATGACGCCGGATGTGCGTCACAAACAACGTGACCCCGACGATAATTCGTAGCGTGTAAAGCCCGCTTTACTGTATGGCACTGATTACCCTTTGTCGGCACATGTTCACACAGGCACATCACAAAGTTTGCCTCGGCTGTTTCTGTTTGGTTTTTCCTTTTCATTAGAAGATTTACCTGTAAATAAATGGATCACTCTTTATGGTGATGTTGAAACCCCCAACGATTAGCTGTAATCTGTGGGGAGCTGGGGTAGTAAGTGTTTGATATTCCTGCAGTGCCACCACAGGGAAAATTCGCTTTTACACAGTGCCCACTAAAACCAATGTTTTCTCTACAGGACGGGACAGGTCCATCAGAACAAGGGATACTCTTGTAATCCCCACACTCCGTTATTTAGTTCCTCAATAGTGTATGTAAAACTAGTTCTATTATTTCACAAGTTTTACAAAATATCTTGTGAAGTCTCAGTTTACTTCTCAGGTGAAAAACCACTACTAGCCTCCTATAATTACGGATCACCCAGAAGGCCCAAGTAGACATGACATATTTATAATAACAGCCTTCATGTATTTCCCAGCCTGTACAAGTGCTTTATTACTCAGTGCTGGCTTTTTATTATACACATGTTCTTTGGAGCAAATAAGATGTAACTTATATCTTATAACCATGTCTAGCCAGAGTTAAAAAAAAACATTTCAGTGAAATGTACCAGAAATACCCAAGTGATTTTTTATTTTTTTTATTTTTATACATACTAAAGGACAAAGTATCTTGATTATTTTGCCTGTACAGAGACGAAAAATTACTAGTCATAGGGGTCCTGCAGGTTGCCCCCCCAGCATACCTCCAACAGTTTGCAACAACAAAGGAGAAGGGTCACGAGTGTCTTTCCTCCTTGTGGTGTTTGTGACAGATCTGGGTTCGGAGCTTCACATGATCTTGTGAGGCTCTTCATATTAAATGTATTTGCTTTCTGTTGGTGTAGCAAGGGTTAATGTCAGTTTTCCTGCTAGCAGTTCCTGGTTATTCACGTCATGTGCAGTCTGTTTGTGACCACTCCCATCTCCTTCAAATGGTGACATGATCCATCACCTGACGTCGGAAATAGATTGTCATCTGTTCTGACTACCTAGGAGGCAGCACGTCTCTGGGAGCTACTGTATATCTGCTGCTAGTATACCAGTGTTGGAGCCGTATTGTTTGCAGCTGTCAAGTTTGTGTTTTTGTTGTTAGTCCCCTGTCTGTCTTACTATGCTCATGCTGTATTTTTGAAGTGGTAGGATTAGTGCGATTGCCAGCCTTTTCAATAGCCAGGGCAAGCAAGGGTACCTAGGTACTCGCTACTCAGCGACGGGTTGAAATAACCCATATAGAGACTTTAGAGATTGCAGGGTACAGCCTCAGGTGAGTACAGAAGGTGTCTCCACTACCCTCCCTGTCCCTAGAGCCAGGCTCACTGTTATACTGTGTCCCCAGTGTGCCTGGTTTGTGGCGTCGCTCGTTGAGGGTTCCTTGGTGCCTTGTGGTAACTCCTTTGGTCACACTGTGACATCTATATGACATCGCAAACGTTTTTTTAAATGTACAATTCTACTTTCCAGACTTTACTCACCATGGAGTAGCTCTTTAATATCCACTCGAGGAGGTGGAAGCGAGAAAGGAAGCCTGTATCCAGGACAGATGAATACATTCAGAAGTGCTATAAAATAAAAAAAACAAACAAACAAAAAACAACAGCAAAATTAAAAACACAAGTCTTGTTACTTCTGCATCTAATGGTCAGGTCTACGCTGGTCAGGTGCTCACTGTGATTCTGCCGACTCTTAACTGCTGCTTAGTGGCATTTGATATCCAGATTTGGCTGTCCCAGCAGTGCCAGATTAAACTCCGTGGAGGCCCCTAGGCAGTCGAACACTTTGGATCCCTCCAGCAAATTATTTTCTAATACACTTTTTAAATTTAATAACAACAATTTTAATACTCCAATTACATTTTAATAAACAGAACAAAAATTATGTTAATCAACTACATTATGACGCAGAACTGGCCCTTGAGTGTAGACCTTTATATACTCGTTGGTGTTCCCGAAGCTTCTACACATGAATGTTCTACTTAACAATGTAGCGTTGGCAAGAACTCGCAGCCACTTACCGCTCATCTACTCCCACTCCCCATTCTGGCCAATCACATAGCTGCCATGTAAAATTGTAGAGGTACCCTCCCTCCTGTAATACTCGTGAATTTTTAAATAAACCCAACAACAGCCGAAACGTAATTTCCTTGCTGCTTGCTGTAATGTTCACATTGGAGCTCTGTTGCTCCAGCTGGCCGATCCAGCACACTGATTGTACATTTCTTTCAATATCAAATCAATGTTATTTTTCATCAATTGCTTTGGGCCCCCAAAAGACATAGCTCCCTTAGGCTGGTGCTTACTCCTGAGTAATTGGGAATCCGGCACTATATCTTAGTCTTTTTGCCGGACAGGAAAATCCAATGGAGGGGTGTGTCCTGTGGATTGCAATTTGCAAAGGTTTGCGTTCCTTTTGCAAAGGAATAAGGTAAAGTGATGCTACCTGGTTTAAATTTTCACTCACCATGGAGTAGTCTCTTATATCTGCTCAGGGATGAACAATGGAACAAGTGAATACAGAGGTTCTTCAAAGTAAAAATCAAGCACTAATCCATGGAAAAAAAAAACCAAAACAAATAAAAACATAAGACTTGTTTTATTTCATCATGGGTTTTTTGGTTTTTTTTAAATAAAAATTAAAACATAAATACAGTATGATCTACTTTTAAAAATTATAGTACTTCTTGCAAAAGCTGTTGATGCATTTTAAACCTGTGAATTCTTAGTTTGTTCTTAGCTTGAAAAGGGAGGAAGTCATAGCTATGACTAAGGCTATGTGCGCACGTTGCGTACTAGTCCTGCAAAAATTTCTGCAGTGATCTGAAGAGCACACGTGCGCTTCAAATCGCTGCAGAAAATGTCCGTAGAAAAAAAAAAAAAAGCCGATTCCATGCGCTCTGCCTGCAGCTCCTGCCATAGACAGAGCAGGGGCTGCCGGCAAAGCGCACGGAAGAAGTGACATGTCACTTCTTGAACGCAGCGCTTCGGGCAGCAGCCGAAGCGCTGCGCTCAAAGACGCCACGTGCGCACGGCCCCTGCACAATCTCCATAGATTATGCAGGGGACGCAGGACGCATGCAGTTACGCTGTGCTACAAAGCGCAGCGTAACTGGATGAATTACGCAACGTGTGCACATAGCCTAAGAATGTGCAGGCACTACCATGCTCGGGTGCTCTGTACACGTAAGGAGCAGTTGGATGTTCAGATGGGTGCGACTCAAGTACCTGAGTATAATTATTATTATTATTATTATTTATTATTATAGCGCCATTTATTCCATGGAGCTTTACAAGTGAAAGAGGGTATACGTACAACAATCATTAACAGTACAAGACAGACTGGTATTGGAGGAGAGAGGACCCTGCCCGCGAGGGCTCACAGTCTACAGGGAACGGGTGATGGTACAACAGGTGAGGACATAATAATGGAAGTCAATGTGGGACTCGAGCATTTTTCTGGAAGCTGTCCTGGGAAAATGCATTCTGCATTGACTTCCATTACACTCAGATACTCGAGTCGGGCCCATCTGAGCATCAATTGTGCGTTATAAGTACCAAGCTCCCGAGCATGGTAGTGCTCGCTCATCACTACTAAAAAGATATTCACAGCCTTATGGAAAAAAAATGTTTCCCATGGTTTACTGTTGGATTCTTTCTTTGAAGCACATCAGAATATATTCTTCTATTCCAGACAGAGTTCCCGTCTCCATTGCACTTTAACAAACTGGATATAAGAGAGCATCATGAGGAAAAAATGTCATCTTTTTTTTTTTGTCTGGAAAGTGGAACTGTACTTTAAAAAAACTACACAGTGAGAGCAGATACAGTGCTTTGCGAAAGTATTTGGCCCCTTTGAATCTTTCAACCTTTTCCCACTTTCAGGCTTCAAACATAAAGATAAAAAAATTTAATGTTATGGTGAAGAATCAACAACAAGTGGGACAAAGTTGAATGAAATTTATTGCTTATTTTAAACTTTTATAAAAAATAATAAACTGAAAATTGGGGCATGCAATATTATTTGCCCCTTTAAGTTAATACTTTGTAGCGCCACCTTTTGCTGCGATTACAGCTGCAGTCTCTTGGGGAATGTGTCTATCAGTTTTGCACATCGAGAGACTGAAATTCTTGCCCATTCTTCCTTTGCAAACAGCTGGAGCTGAGCGAGGTTGGATGGAGAGCGTTTGTGTATAGCAGTTTTCAGCTCTTTCCACAGATTCTCGATTGGATTCAGGTCTGGACTGTGACTTGGCCATTCTAACACCTGGATACGTTTATTTGTGAACCATTCCACTGTAGATTTTGCTTTATGTTTTGGATCATTGTCTTGTTGAAAGACAAATCTCCGTCTCAGTCTCAGGTCTTTTGCAGACTCCAACAGATTGTCTTCAAGAATGGTCCTGTATTTGGCTCCATCCATCTTGCCATCAATTTTAACCATCTTCCCTGGCCCTGCTGAAGAAAAGCAGGCCCAAACCATGATGCTTCCACCACCATGTTTGACAGTGGGGATGGTGTGTTCAGGGTGATGAGCTGTGTTGCTTTTACGCCAAACATATCGTTTGGCATTGTGCCCAAATAGTTTGATTTTGGTTTCATCTGACCAGATCACCTTCTTCCACATGTTTGGTGTGTCTCCCAGGTGGCTTGTGGCAAACTTTAAACCAAATTTTTTATGGATATCTTTGATAAGTGGCTTTTTTCTTGCCACTCTTCCATAAAGGCCAGATTTGTGCAGTGTAATAAATTTCGTTCCACTTCACAATTATGTCCCACTTGTTGTTGATTCTTCACCATTACATTAACATTTTTCTCTTAATGTTTGAAGCCTGAAATGTGGGAAAAGGTTGAAAAATTCAAGGGGGCCGAATACTTTTGCAAGGCACTGTATAATCACTTCCCTGCACTCTGACAGCCTGCTCTGCTGCGTGTGTGTGCAGTATGTGTACACAGAGCTAACTGTCAGTCCTATTGCAGGGTAGTGATCACAGATGCACTCACTTTATAGTTAGAAGTAACTGTGTCCGCTCCCTGCTCCCTTCCATGACTGGAAGAAAGCGGCTGCAGAGAGAAAAAACTTCATTTTCTCCCTGTAGCCACTGCTTCTATAAGCCAGCTACTATACAGGATTTAAATGCAGAGTAAATAGTATTTCTGGATGTGATGGGTTTCCTATAACTACTAAACAATTCAACAACACCATGAAACCTCCATCTAAAAATCTTTGCTTCTTCAAGGGTGTTCTAAGATTGAAATTATTTCTATTGTGAAAGGTTAGTTTGGCATTATTTATAACAATGTGAAAATGTATTGGGTTTTTTTGGGAGGACTTTAAAACCATATTGAACATACAGTATTGAGTATTTGGTGAGGTTTTTTTACCTCAGCATTTATAAGCCAAAACCAGAAGTGGGTAGAAAAAATGAAGTGGTGCCCATGTTTCTAGTTCCATTCCTGGTTTTAGCTTACAAATACTGAGGTAAAAAAACTCAACAAATACTCAATGTGTGAATGTGGCCTTAGACTATCCTTGGTAAATAGCCAGTTGGTATTTGGTGTGATTGAGTAGTTCACTGGGCCAGTCACTCTGCCCATCAACATGGATGTTACTTTTACACTGAACTACATACTTCCAAAAAGGAAATATACAATCACTTCATTCATATGGACAGCTGTCTATGGCACACCAGGGGTTTAATGGAATTTTGGAATGCCTGCATCCACTTCCTTCAATTCTGCTGGTGTCTTAAGCACTGTGGTAAGGGACTGACGTGGAGCACATATTTTCTTCTGCACAAACTCCTGACCTTGCCAAATAAATAACAGCATTTGTCTTGTGTGGGGCCATTTCCTCCCGGGGGGGGGGGGGGGGATCGTTGAACTTGCAGCATCTTTTAACGCAATGAGTTGCGACAAGAGTACACTTCCCAAGAATTGATACAACAGGGAGACATTATTCAAGACCCTTCCGCCTGTCTCCTTGTGTATTATCTCGTGCTCATTTCTTTTATCATTCTCATTCTATGTTCAGTGGAAACAATTTGACTGGTTTACAAACATTTCTTCTACGAACTTTAATTTAATAGAACATTCTTGTATACTCTTTTTGTTTATTTTTTAGATTTTTGTTGGCGAATGTCTCAAAATAGTCATTGTGAGTTACGGTAATAACGTAACCGTAGTAGGTGCTAGGGGTTGGTGAAGACCGGCGGGTGGGGTTCCATAACATTCCTTTAGCCCGTATGAGATTACTAATACTATTAAAGACTCCTGATAGTTTTGGGTCCTGTCAGAGATTTTGCATTGGGGTCCACAGGCTTCAAGTTCTGCCATTGTGTTGTGGTTTACTAGGAATCTGTTAACCGATTGAACTGCAGACATGTACTCAATAAGATCTTCAGAACAGTTAGATTTATTCGATCCCCTCAAGTATTCCCTAAATTTGCTATTTCTAAAGATAGCTATAAGCAAAGCATGTAGTGATCAAAAGACTAAATCTTAAGGCCATGTTGAGTATTTTTGGTGACTTTTTCTCTCTCTGTATTTCTAAGACAAATCCAGGAGTGGAACAGTCAGAGGAAAGTATAATAGAAACACGGGCACCACTTCATTTTTTACCCACTCCTGGTTTTGGCTACAAATACTGCAGTAAATAACTCACCGAATACTCAACGTGTGACCGTGGCCTAAGGCATAGACTCCACGATGACATATCAAAGTCAATCATTTCGCAATGATGTTAGCCATTTATCTTCTCAAGCACAAGTCTATATCATGCGTCCATGACTTTTAAGTCACAAAAAAAGTCTCAAATTTTTTTGCGTTTCTTATAACTAGGCCTTTTGAATATTTGGCAGAGTAAGTATCATTAGCCTCGCTCACATTAGCATTTAAATCTGACCAGTGCAATGCGAGAAAATCTCTCATTGCACCCGGCTCAATGTTAGTCAATTATGCAGGCCCCAAAATACAAAAAAACCCCTTGTTTTTCTACCAGGAGGTACAAATTTGGTGCTGAAATCTGGTGCAGACATTTCAGCACCAAATCTGCACCTCCTGGCAGAAAAGTGCTCCGAAATGGCATCAGAACCTTTTTTTTGCATTTTTGGGCCGAGAGACGCAAATTTGGTGATGAAATTTTTACACCACATTCATGACCCACAAACAGGGTCTTGTGATTGGTTGCACTTTCACACAGGCTGGAGGCACTAGTGACTGCAACCATTCACAGACAGTAGGACTGCCGGTGGGCGGGGGAAGCCGTGAATATAGATGAGCAATAATGAGAGGCCTCGGAAGAAGGATGAGCGGCCTGGAAGCAGTTACAGCCGTGTCGGAGACTCTGTAAGTATGAAGTGCTTGCTCGAACTCCCCTATCCCTTCTACTACCATTTTTACGCACCAGATTCGGGTCCCCATAGACTTATATGGGTACCGGCTTCCGGACAGATATCTGAGATCAATCTGATTAGATCCATCGGTCCCAGTTATCTGTGATTCCGCCCATCCCTAATTGACAGTTATGTTCATGTATTGTAAAAAGCATTGTGAGGCTGCTCTCATGAAATGTATCTCCCCCAAAACAGTAGGGACTAGTGCTGGATCACCCAAATTCTACAGTTCCTTTGTAAGGTCAAATGGACCATTCCTGCTCTCGGGCTTGTTAACCTCTTCCTTGCTTATTTTTGAGGTGGAGAGCTTTGTGCGGAGTTATACTTCACGTTGGAAAGGAGAGCCAACCTCATGCCCCATGTATTAAGCTAAATTTTCATTTTGATTTTCTGCTTGGTATTGGAGTAGAGTGGGGTTTTTAAATTATTATCCCAATATTTTTTAAAGTAGTCTTTAGTTGGATAAGAGCTTTAAAATTAAAATGTTTTTTTATTTTCCTTCACTGATGCTGCAATATTCCTTTTTTATTTTTTTTGTTTCTCTTTCCTAACATTTTCTGTAGTCAAAATAATGTCTTCTAATTAGACCAGTAAGTGTCCTGCTTAGGATAATATCTAATAAAATATTTATTAATGTCTGCCCATCGAAAATGCTACTTTTTGTTCAAGTAAAGGAAATTAATATTAGAACATTATATGACTTTGCAATAAATTTCTAACGCCTTAGGCTGCTTTCACACTTGCGTTGGACGGCTTCCGTTGCTATCTGCAGCCTTGAGGAATTACGGTAACCATTGCAGGAAACCGTTTTCTTCCTCATAGACTTCTATTAACTACGGATAGCAACGGATGGTCTTGCGTTGCATCCGTCCCGCGGCGCATCAGTTGTTTTGTCACTGACAGTCAGTGACCGTCGGGCGGATGGAACGCTGCATGTAGCGTTTTTCTGCGCTTTGCGGAGTGTAAAAAAAACGCAACCTGCAGGAATCCGTTGGCGTCCGTTGTTTTTATAATGGACGCCTATGGTGGCGGATTCCGTTAGAATCTGTCATTTGATGGATTCCATCAACGTATCCGTCTTTACACAACTGCGCATGCCCAGATGTGTAAAGTCAAGGAAAAAAAACCTATAACGGATTGCGTTATTTTGTATGATCTGTAGCATCCGTTGTGCCATTATGTGCAACGCATCCGTTGCATCCGCCACACAACGCAATGCTACGGATGCCGTTCAACGCAAGTGTGAAAGTAGCCTTAGGAAAAATCTAAGCTTAGGAAGCATTAGCTGTGACACATGTAAGAATTTTTGTGTTCATGTGATTTATCTTACATTTGTTTTTTTATTTTTATATTATCAGCCTGCAGCTGGAAAATGATTGAGATGGTATATATATTCCATCAGGTGGTTAAAGAATAATTAACCTTTTTTTAATTTAATTTTCCTCCAGGCATTCCAATGTTATGAAATTTTGTAATATATTTCATTACTTTACACTGCTTCCTTCTTGCTCAAACACTATGCTATGGTGCGGTTTACATAACTAGTTCATGTTCCTTTGGAAGCTACTACCGGTACCAATTGTTGCGCAGCAAAGATCTGTCCACTATAGTCAAATATCAAATCAAATCAGAGTGGCTCCGACAGGGAAAGTCACATACATAAATTGTTTGAAACGATGCCAGCTCAAACCATGGGTTTTGTCTGGCAATGCAACTTGGCTTCATTTCACTTTAATGGGGTGGCTGAGTTGCAGTACAACTCACAACTAGTTTTAAAA